>NW_020210205.1:27349-53444 GCF_003070985.1 Temnothorax curvispinosus
CTTAGTGTCAATGTTGACGCAGAAAAGGCCCAGATCCTGCATTGTGTCGAACAGTACCTCGCCACAGGGTTTAGTAGATACGCAGTTCCAGACCGTATTATGGGCGTTGAAGTCCCCCAAAATAATCGTATCCTCGCAGCGGTCCACATATTCATGAATACGCTTTAAGTCACGTGACAAGACGGTGCCATGTGGGTGTCTATATACTGTGAGAATATTCAGGTTTTTGTCCAGATTCCTAGTTCTGATACCAACAGTATCATAATCAGCAGGGGCCACATCAGAACCACGAATAGACACAAATTCAATATGAGAGCGAACAGAGATCGAGACACCTCCGCTAACAAGGAGGTTGTTACTATGTACAGTATTGAAACCCGAAAAACCTACTCGGTAAATATCAGAACACTTGGTCTCAGTCAGGACCACGATATCAAAGTCAGAAATATGTTTCAGCAACTCACTTCGACAGCTCCTATATCTCCGGCAGTTCCATAGTAATAATTTGAATGTTACTGCGAAGAGAGGGGAGCCCTCTCACAAACTCTATCATCTGGCATATCTCGACCGAGATTAGACCCTCTAAATTCCCCTGCTTCAACATAATTTTCGCTTTGCGACTTACCCCTTTCCTGAGGGCAATTATACGTGATTGCCTTTATAAATAATTCTCGCGCCTCAGGAATTCTGTGTATTAACTGGAGAATACCAGAAAGTGCCTCCTTGAGCGAACGCCAATCTTCACGGCGCTCAGGGTCCTCCGGGATAGGAAGAGATGCATCACCAATCCTCTTTGCGGAGACCGGCCACGACCTGGCCGCTCCGCCATGAGCCGCCGACAGCAGAATGCCCCGTTTATCCTTACCGATCTCACCGGCTCGCAGATCGAACTACTTATAATAATCCTGAAGAGACCTGTCAGAAGCCCCACGTCGTTTCCTCGGGGTGTCAGTATAACGATGGCGATGGGCCGCCACTTCTCCCGGACGGTTCACAAAAGCGGCATCCGGCATGCGTTCACCCTCAGACACGCTACCGCGCGTCACCACCTCCGAAAAAAAACGCCCCTGGCAGGGGGCAGACTCGGCCAAGCCCCAGAATTCGACAACACGTCACGGGAGGACATCGAAGGACGCTCACCACCCTCCACAATACGTCTGGCACTATAAAACGATAGATTTTTTTGAGCCATAACAATGTTTATATTTTTATTTTTTTTCAAATATAGGACAGTTTTTGAATGTGGACTTGTGTAGATCCACAATTTCGACACCTGACCGGCTTGTCACAGTTGCTGTGCGCCTTTTCACCACAGACGATGCAATAAGTGTCACTTTTACAGGAGATCTTTGTATGGCCGAAGCGATAACAATTGAAACACTGCCTAACTTGAGGAACAAATGCTCTAACTTTAAGGCCTACATTATTAGAAAAGATTTTCAGGTCGTTAACACCGACACCTCTAAACGTGACAAAAATATCCGTTTCAGTAAGGACGGATCTCCTCTCCACGCTATCCCATTTGCGTCGATACATGCGTTCAAGACAGATAATACCGGACTTATCCTGAATTACCGACCACAGGTCTACTATCGACGAGGGCCAGTCAGAGATAACACCTCTGCTGATCATTGATCGTTGCTCCATATGGGCCTTCAGTCTCTTTGGATCAGGAAGTTTTTCAATAGTCTCTAAGGCAAAATTAACATCAATGCAATCTTTGAATTCAGCCTCAGCAGTAAAGTGATTAAGCATAACCACCGACACAGGGCAAACTCGACATTCTGAAAGAATCATCCATATCTTGATTAAATTTCTACCTTTTCTGGAGGACGTTTGTTCGGGGAGGAGCCTCAGTGTAATCCTCGCCTTACTCCGGAAATTACCATCATATCTTGTCAACGTGGGGAGCGCGTGCTGCTGTGTACATTTTTTCAATACAAAATGTCGGGCAGCGCGTGTGAAGGCACGTTGGTCACGAGCGCATCACGTGATCGTGAGTCAGGGTCTATGTCGTCGTTATTATTTTCTTGATGCGTAGAGCAGGCAACGTTGTCAATATTCTTATTATTACTAGCCAGGGTCGTTTGTTTCAAAAAATTGCTTATCTGGGCGTCATTATTATTATCTACATTAACTAAATCTACATCATCCATAGCGGTGTCCGAAGGAATATCACTGACGTGAGGAGGGATATTGCGTCTCCTATTAATTTCCTCTTCTCTCTGCTTCTTAGAGGAGGAGGTCTTGCGACCCCTCACCGTACTCCACTCAGATTCACCCGTACGATCCACAGTCAAAAAATCCTTGACCGCTGAGTCAAACTCCTGTTCCGAGACACTGGTCTTCATCCTCTTATAAATCTGTCTTAGTGCCTCATCGTCCGATACCTGTGGGTTACCGAGCGTAAACTGCAGGTCGGCCGAATCTGCCATAACCGCACGCTTAAACAAGCTATAAAAATAAGCTCCCCCACCGAAAGGGGAGCACTAAAAATTAATAATTACGGGGACAGCCCCAGTGCGAAAAAAACAATATCGAATCCCCAAAACGGTAAACCTATGTGCACTGTAACAGGAAAGAGAGAGCTCAGGATACTAAGCGGGATCAGCGCGAGAAAACACGTCCGTCGCATATGGCGTCTCAGACCGAACTCACCGGCGAGACACTACCGTCTTAGGTTAACTGACTGTCTGTGACAGCGCGTTGAACACACTGTCTGCACTGCACTGCACTCAACTGCACTGCGATACTAACACCGCCAGCCGCCAGTGTCGAAAAAGTGAAAGTAACATTTCTGATTATATATATATGTCATAAGACGTCGGCGTTAGGAGGAGAAGTATCTTAATATTAAAATTTTCACATTTGGACTTTGCGTCGCAATATCTCCGCTCGTAGGGCACGTAGCGAAATATTATAAGAGAAACCCCCACCCCCCTAATTCGACCCCAAGCTATCGATCAAGCCTACGTTCACTCGTTATCGAGATCTCAACATCTCGAGTACTCGCAACCCGTCGCGTCGCGTAAAAGAGTCACGGTCGGTCTCGCTCCGCGTATACTTGGCACGAGACACTACCGTGTCTCTTGATATTTCAAAAAAATATATTAAATCTTTAAATTGCGCCAATTATAAACAGAATATATGTATATCATGCTTTGAAAAATTGTTGTGTATTTTAAAAAATAAAACTCAAGTGGTATATATCTTTGTGTTCCCATTCAAGGATATCTTCCTATTCCAACCTATATAAGTGGTAGTAGCTTTAATTCTTCTTAATAAAATTATAGGGTAACTCCGGTATTTACGCCGCGCGGGAATTTACGCCGCAGAAGTCAGAAAAAATAGAAAGAATGAAGATATTTGCTCGCAATTATTCTGTTATATGCCTTTATGCTATATTAGTATTGTGTAGTAATTTCAGTTCTTTACTGTTAATATTAATGAAACCGTCGTGAGTTGAATCGATTTCTCACCGTAGTATAGTGCAATCATATATTACGACCTATGTAAAATAATTACTGTAAAGAGTGTAAAAGGTTTAATGGTTACTTATACCTTAAATAATTCACAAAATTGCTCAACTCAAGTGATATGTATTTAAAAAAAAGATGTGATATCTTTAAATTACGCCAATTGCAAAGAAAATATATATATTGCTTTGAAAAATAATTGTTGCGCAACTACTTTTAAAAAATAAAACTCAAGTGGTACGTATCTTTGTGTTCCCATTCAAGGGTCTTCTCATTCTAACCCAAGCTAATTCTTTTTAATAAAATTATAATATTACAAAGAATCATTTTAATCATAATAAAGAATTAAAGAGATAACAGTACAAAATAAAAATATTTAATTAAAATAAAATAAATAAATTTTTTTTGTAAAAAAACTTGGCGGTTTTTTTACTCCCGCCGTATATTTCCCTAAATTATGTTTATTGCTTTTTTATTTAATCAAAAATTTTGTGCTTTATTAAATTTAATCAAAATTTTAGTACTTCATTTTTTTTACAAGAAAAATTTATTTATTTTATTTTTTAAAGCAATATATATATTCTCTTTACAATTGGCGCAATTTAAAGACTTTACATCTTTTTTTAAAATACATATCACTTGGGTTGAGTTAATAAGTAACGCAATTTTGTGAATTGTTTTGTTAGGGAGAAATAAAGCTACTACCATTTAGGATTTTTGGATTTACAACATACATTGCGCGTGTACTTGGCGCCTTTTTTTACCTTTTTTGAAAAAAGTAATTTTGTACTGATATGGCATTTTGTAGTAATAAGCAGGGACCGGCAAAAAATTTTCATTTTTTATTTTTTAATTATTCACAAATTAGCAATAACTAATTAAATTTTTATTGTTTTAGCAAATTAGTAATTAGTCACAAAAATCACTAATTATATAAAAATTAATATTTAGGCAAAAGTAAATTACCCATTAGTAGGTAAGCTACGTTTGTTCTAGGCCATGGGATCTGAGGGGGGATGAGGGGCGGGGGGAACTACGGGCGGGCGGGGGGGACCGCGGGGGAGGGGAAGGGGGAACCGCGGGCGGGGGCCGCGGAGAAAGGGGGAACCGCGTGTTTCGGGCGCCGCGGGGGAGGGGGAGAGAGGGAAGAACCGCGTTTTTCGGCGACGCGGGGCGAGGGGAACCGCGTTTCGGGCGCCGCGGGGAGGAGGGGGAACCGCTTTTTCGGGCGCCGCGGGGAAGGGGAGGGGGAACCGCGTTTTCCGGCGCCGCGGGGCGAGGGGTCCGCGTTTTCCGGCGCCGCGGGGCGACCGCGTTATCGCCGCGCCGCGGAGCGTTCGCGTTTTTGGGTGCCGCGGGGCGAGGGGGTCCGCGTTCGCGTTTTGCCGCGCCGCGGAGTCCGCGTGACGTCACACGGCACGCTCGCGTTATCTCCCTCCCGTCCCCCGTTCGTCTTCTCGTTCGCGCGGTGTTTTTCCCTCGCGCGTTCTCGTTCAGAAATTATGCGAAAACTATTAAATAGAAAATTTGCTTACCACCGCTTGATTTCAACCTGAAACCCCTGGCTCTTGAGTCAGACACCTTCGGCAATTTGCAACACAACAATGATTTTATACAAAATAGTTAGAATTTTGGACACAGATAAGTTAGAAAGAAGCAATACATGAAAAAAGCTGTAAGCATAAACTGCAGTTTTATTGATATGCAATACAGACAGCTTTCGGACACCATGTCTTTGCCACGTAGCACTATCAATCACAAACAGTGCAAACTGAACAGAGATTACACGGTATTATTTGATGTAGTGGACCTCCACACGACGCACAGAATAAACATTCAATCAGTATATAGGCGCAGGTGTCATGTTTTCGCTCAGCGTGCAACATTGAGAATAATCCTCGTAATCTCGTAGTACACGGTGCACAAAATTTTACATTACCAGAAGAAAAATAGAAGTATGTGCAACACATCTTTAATTCATCTAAGGCATTCACTTCAGCCTGGTTTAATACTCGGAAAATTACTTCCGAAACATCCTCAAACCTATCACTGTCGTAACACGAATCGTTTGACAAAATTGCATCATCATCAATTTCTTGTTCATGTTCTTGTTCATGTTTCATTTCATTTACCTCAATGTCCATTTCTTCAGGCATTTCCATTTCTTCATCATTTGCTTCAACTTCCATTCTTTCTTCTCCTTCAAACTGCAATTCTTCAAAATCCATTTTATATACACTTTGCTTACTTGCACTCACGCGCTAAAATATGAACTTTGGATAATATCCGAAGGTTTTTTTCCAATAAAATTCGTTGTCGAGAAACTCCCGGTTCGATCGGAGATCGGCGATTCCCAATTCGCGGCGGATCAAATACCTCACTATGTCAACTCTCCACAAACGCACTCTAGAACAATTTCTCATGCGCGGTTCACTGATCTTAACGATTTTGAATTTACTACTGAGCACCGGTTTGCACAAGTTTTCATATTCGTCGCTCATGTCACGTCATATGTTGTACTCGCGACTTTCAGTCCTCGACTACTGAGCGTACCTTCAAATTCATCCTTCTACATCTCACTATTGTCACATCGTTTGTTTATCATATCTAATTTCATCATGATCTCAGCATCCATACAATTGCGCCTTCCGAAAAATCTACAATGTGCAGTTTTGCACGTGTGCGATGAAGTCACCGCGGGACATATTCATGAAAATAATATCGCGCCATTGACTTTCGGTGATTTGATCTGTAAAACTGCTATTGAACCGCAATCAAACAGCTATCAAACAGGTATTGAACCGCTATGAAACAGCTATCAAACAGCTATTGAACCGCTATGAAACAGCTAAAAACAGCTAAAAACAGCTAAAAACAGCTATCAAACAGCTATCAAACAGCTATCAAACAGCTATTGAACCGCTATAAAACAGCTAAAAATAGCTAAAAACAGCTATCAAACAGCTATCAAACAGCTATTGAACCGCTATGAAACAGCTAAAAACAGCTATCAAACAGCTCTTGAACAGCTATTGAACCGCTATGAAACAGCTAAAAACAGCTATCAAACAGCTCTTGAACAGCTATCAAACAACTAAAACAGCTATCTGTATAACTGCTATTTGTATAACCGCTATTGAACCGCTATCAAACTTCTTTTAAACAACTAAAAACAGCTAAAAACAGCCATCAAACAACTAAAAACAACTAAAAAACAGCTAAAAACAGCTCTTAAACAGTTAAAACATCTATATTATACTACAAAGTATGTGAGAAAAGGAAATAAAACATTTATATATACATATATTGTTTATTTCAAAAAATAATAATTTTTTCTGGTGTCGCGACCACCAGTTAAATATTTTTAATACATTTTGTAATGCGCAATTCTTAACATGTTTTTCGCATTTTACAGTATTAGTAACATCTAGATTATTTAAAGATTCGATATCTTCGTAATCTGCATCCAAAGTCAATTTTTAGATGTTTTCTCGCTTTATTCTCAAGCAGACCCACCAGCCATTCTCGTTTCTGGCATCCCTTGACATACACAAGAGTCGACGTCTCGTCACCCTCTCCAAGTACGGCCGATGTAATTAGATGTTTCGCCATGCTGTAGAACACATTTCCATCCTCCCATCGTAGTCCATGGTGATTTGCAATCAACCAGGAAGCGCATGATCTTTCGGATTTCGTGAGAAGACTCCATGGCATAGGACATGTAAAAATGTAATGCGCCAAAACGGCCCCGTTTCTCAGAACCGCCACCTCTTTCACGACAAATCTCATCCCGACGGTGAATCCTTGCAGATCGACAAACGTCGGTACGATCATGACGAAACGATGGAGCAATCTGTATCTTATCGCGGTACATCAGTGTCTCTTATATTGTAATATCTGCTTATATTGCAATATCTGCTGATATTGCAATTTACATGAGTTTGCGCACTACGTTCGACAACGGACAGTATTCGATTACGCGATCATGTAAGATAAGACAATAAGCGGTAGTATTTGCAGGTACATTTTCTTTACAATCAAATTCTATTCGCACATCCACGGTGGCGCTCTTGACAGATTCGTTTTGTCGCGAGCAATCAATGACAACAAAAGGTCCTTCCATCAGGAATGTATACAAGCTGCAAAGCGTATCGAAGGAATCGTATCCGTAATAAATTTTACGAAAACGCGCATACATATCGAAAAGAACGGCGTATCGATTTTTGCCAAAATCCAGATTCATGTCATCGTACGGATAAAATTCGGAGTTTAGATAAAGTTTCACGTTGGTCAAGTTACAGTCATCGAATACGCTAACATTTTGAGACATGATATTCTTGCGGCCGATCTGCAGCGCAAAGATAATATACCGCGGCTTCTCCAGCTGAGCCGCCGTTTTGACGGCCCACGAATGCTTGGTCGTGCTCTGCAACATGGGATACTCATACAGATCCCACGAACGGAAACTGACACTAAGATATCGCCCGTAGCATAGATCCAAGGCCCGTAGCATAGATAGCTTATTGACCTCGTTTAACGTAACGTGAGGTATTCGCCACTGTATTTTAAACAATTCGATTTCCGGCTTCGTCGCAGGATTTCCTACAATGCAATTGTTATCGCTACGCGCTTGTATCAAAATTAATTCGTGACGAGCGTTAACAACCACGCGTTTGTAATCCTCGCAAAAGCCCAGCAACAACTTGAGCGGTACGCAAAAGTTGAAGTATCCTTCCGGTATGCTCGATGTAACGTCCCAGCCAGCATTCCGCATGAGTTCAGAATCATTATACGATAGCGATACGTAGTTCTTAATGGTACTGGTTATGCCAACGTTTCTGTTGCGATCAATCTCCACACCGTTGAGCTCGTATCGAATTTCATCAAACATGAACGCCACGCAATTATTCGCAAGCGTTGTCACAGACTCGTCATTCCTTCTCTTTATTACCAATCGTCCTTCAACGTAGAGAAAGCTCTTGCACGGCAACATGTATAAATCCTGCTGTTGTATGGGTATTCTTATCTCATCGTTATGTTCAAACGTTGTGTTGGCGTACGGATTGTATGTGTGTGTCTCAATCTTGACGACGCTGTCGTCAAAGATCGGTTCACCTCCAATGTTTAAGATATTAGCCATTTCGTACGACAAAACCCAATGATTTCAAAAATTCAACGTTCGACGCAGTAAGTTTCTTCTTTGGCGATCGGATTGTCTTTTTGTTTCTCGTCTGTTGCACCTGCTCAGCTTCGTTCAGTACGAACATCTCACGTTATCGCTGTCGTCTTCGTACATGCAGTCTAACGGTGATCTCTTCTCCGCGAAAATCATTCAATCGACCGTCCTGATCCACGACGCGAAACGTCAAGTCCGAAATGCTCCATACGATGATCGGAAGGTAAATGATCTGTGCAGGCGTTTCCGATATCTTATATCCTGGTGGCACGCTCGATGAAAACTCGTGTATCGTGTGCACGTACTTGTCGTTGCTGTACGCACCCGCGGTCACGTTACACTCTATGCGAATGATGTTTACGTTGATGATATTTAGCGAAACATCCGATTCGTGCCATTGTCGCGACTCCAGCACGCGATTCGCTGAAAATCCCAGCAGCGATCCAATGTTGTTCGGTTTTGTGAAATTTATCCGATAAGCGCACTTGATCTCGCTCTTCATCGTATTGTTATTAGCATGAATAATAATCAATGGGTGCGGTTCATCTTCGTTTGTCGAGACATTATTGGATTGGTCCCATAAAAGAGCGCGTTTCAGATACATATCTATATCATGCAGTTCGTACGATCCTTCGGGAATGGTAATCTCCTTGTCGTCGTCGTCATAGTAGAATTTATTGTTCGACGAATTTACATTTGGTATCGTGTGATAGATTTCAAAATCTGTTAGACCGAGCTCGTAATCGCCATCGCTCAAATCCACGGCGGGAAAGTAGCTTACCGCGAGGATGCTGCTCTTGCCGGTGAGCGTAAATGTCAGTGACATGTTTGAATAAATACTGAGATTAAACAGCGTAACGCCGGTCTTTAAATTGATTGTCAACCGACTGTAGAAAATGCAGACACAGTTGTCCGCAATTGCTCTGATCGTATCGCTGATAAGGCGTGCGATTGTACTCTATTACATTGTTCTCTAGATACTGCGCCAATTCTCTCGGTGGTCGAAGATTGCCAAAACTGTCGAAATATATGGCACGATCTCCACTCTTCGCGTACGCCACCCAGTGAGTACCCAGTCCCTCAGTATTATCCAAATTCACGATACCGCTCTCGTTTCGACGTATACCGCCGATCGGTAACGAGTCGCGCATAAAAATACCTCTAAAATATGGAATGCGCATACGTTTTGCCAATTGTTGCAGTTGTACATTGGTAGTTACACCCTTGGGGATTTTTAGCGTCTCTTCAACGTTGTTTTTTTTTCTCGAGACTCCCCGTCCGCGTTTGTACGGAGCGAGATAAAGTCCGTGACCTTCCATGGCGCGATTGTGACGTTGCATCTCTTCCAGCTGACGTCGCGCGGCTTTGTTATCATTCACAGCCTTTGCGACTCCCGCCGCTCCGCCGACCAACGAGCCGAGAACCCCTAATAACGGCAGGATCGGTAGGATACCGCCGCGTTTCGCTACCGGAAGTATTCGCTTGGTTTTCTTCATCTTTTTCTTTGTTTTCAAACCCATACCGAGTTTCGTTTTAGCCTTCATGGCCGCCCAGACGGCTGTAGCCGCAGCTCTCTCTCCGAGAGTCGAATCATTCGCGGTGACACGTTTTCGCGCTTCCGCGGCGAGTATATTGTCTGCCACGTGTCGTTCTGCGATATCGTTGCTACGCGAATAGGCTATGTCGTGCTCGCGACACGCTGCGTCCAATGGATTAATACCCCGATCACCTCTTGCCAATCGTGTTTCTAAACGAGTTCCCGGTCCGCAAAATTGATAGCCGAGGATATGTAATTTGATCGGAAGCGCGTTTATCGCGCGATTCAGCAGACCTCGACCTATCTTCGGCGGCATTCGCCGCAGTTTTTTATCAACGACGGCGGACCGTCGATGTGCGTTTGCTGACACGGCAAATTATAATGTGATGAGGCTATGGATTATGGAGTGGATTGCAGAGAAACTCGTAATTGTACAATATACTTCGCGTTCCTTTATTGAAAAACTAATACCGTGGATACGTTACAAAAACGACTTCTGTCGGTTACCGTCGTGCAGCGACTCGAAGTAACATGCGCGATCGCGAAACTCGCTACCTCTCCTCTGCCGCGCTCGGCAATATTCGGATACGCTCGTGCGCCTACGCGCTAAACGCGACGACCTGCCTCAATACTTCCGCCGTCGAAGCGTTTTGCATACAAACCGAGACTAGTGTACAGCTTACTAAACCTATCCCTTGGAAGTGCCTTTGTAAATATATCAGCTAATTGCACTTCAGTGGGTACGAACTTTACTTCTATTTCGCGATTTTCGACTTGTTCCCGAATATAGTGATATTTTATATCAATATGTTTGGTTCTCTTATGGAACTCCGGGTTCCTAATAAGTCGTATCGCGCTCTGGTTGTCGAAAATTGTCGGTTTATCTTGCTTAAATCCGATGCCTAAGAGCAGCTTCCGAAGCCACACTGCCTCTTTTGCTGCGGTAGCCGCTGCTACATATTCCGCCTCGGTCGTGCTCAGTGACACTAATTTTTGTCGCTGAGACGACCATGTTACTATCCCGCCTGCTATGAGAAACGCGTACCCGGTCGTGGATCTGCGCGTTTCAACGTCGCTCGCAAAATCTGGGTCCGAGTACCCGACTAGATTGATTCCTGACTCGTCCGCGCGAAACTCAATACCAATATCTACGGTCTTGACTAAGTACGACAAGATTCGTTTGACCGCCTGCCAATGACTCTCGTCGTGATTGTTTAAATATTTGCTTACTGTGTTCACCGAATACGCTATATCGGGACGCGTTACAACTGCGAGAAACAATAACGAACCGACAGCTTTCCGATACGGAACTGACCACTGCCTCTTTTCGTCTTTCTTTACCGGATACAAAATAGTGTGGGGATCTGCCAGTACAGATACCCCTTTCGCCTGGCTCATTCCAAACCGCTCCAGAATCTTTGTCGCGTACGCTGTCTGATGTATAAACATCGATCTCGATTCTCTATCGCGACAAATCTGCATCCCGACAAACGTGCTACAATCTCCGAGAGTGATTTCGAACGTTTCGCTTAACAACTCGATTATCTTTTCGATCACTTTTCTCGACTTCGCGGCTACAATTCCGTCGTCCACAAACAGCGCAAGAATCACTATCTGATTCTCGTACATCCCGACGAAAATACATTTATCCGCGTCTATTTCTGTTAGATTGAACCGTTTTAACACCTCTTTAACTTTAAGGTTTCAGCATCGCGGCGCTTGCTTCAACCCGATTTTATTAACCGGCACACGACACTTTTTCGGTTCTCTTCTTTCTCGTCTGTTCGAAGTCCACTGGGAATCTCCATCCGGATGTCCTCTTCCAGAATACCGTGCAGAAAAGCATTTTGAACATCAAACTGTGGCGTCTCAAGGTCCTCTTGTGTGATAATTGCAAGCAATGCTCGAAGCGAGTCGTACCTCACAACTGGCGAGAACGTCTCCGAGTAATCTATCCCTTCTCGCTGCTTGAAGCCCTGAGCACACAGGCGAGCTTTATATCTTAGCACGCTTCCATCTGTGTCTCGTAGGACCTTGAAGACCCATCGTGAGTCGATCGTCTTGCCGCCAGGAGTCCTCGGAACAATCTCCCACGTCTTATTCTTCTCGTGTGCCTGGAGTTCTTCTTCGATTGCTTCCGCCCATTGAACTGCTTCCGGACTCGACATCGCTTCTTCGTATGTCGTTGGAGTGCTGTGTTCAATACATAACGCATATCTCGATGGCGTTTGAATCGTGTTTCTATCTCGCAGCATTCTCGGCGAGACCGCTTTTTGCTCCGCTTGACTTCGGCCGACCTTCTTAGCGTCTCCTCCTCGATCTCTTTCCGCTCTCGCATTCTCGGCAGCCACTTCGTCAACTTCATTTTCAACGATAGCTCCGTCAAGAACTTCCTCGTCTGGATCTTTGGCTTCTTCTTCTTCTTCGCTTTCGTCGCTTCCTGGTAACTTAAACTCGGCTTCAGACCCGGAAACTCTTGATGCCTCCTTGTTTCCTTCTTCATCGAAAACAACATGTCTTGATACAGAGACTACCTTCCTCGATGGATCGTATAGTCTGTAATTCGATGACTCGCTGTCATAGCCGACCATAACCAGCTTCTGCGCACGTGCGTCGAACTTAGTCGTTTTCCCTTTTGGTACGTATGCGAACGCATTCGACCCGAAAACTCGTGCATGCCGAAGATCCGGCTTCTTGCCCGTCCATTGCTCGAACGGTGTCCGGCTTCCGCCGTTTCTTGATTCTCCCGTCCGATTCAACATGTACACCGCTGTAGCTGTCGCTTCTGCCCACAACTGTGTCGGGAGCTCCTTTGCCTGCAACATCGTCCTCGCTGCTTCAACAATCGTCCGATTGTCTCTCTCGGCTCTCCCGTTTTGTTCGGGCGTATACGGCGCTGTCGTCTCCAGTGTAATTCCTCGAGTCTTTAGATACTTGGCCATTTTCTCGTTTCGGTACTCTCTCCCGTTATTCGTACGCAGGGTTCGCATCGCGCGACCAAATTTATTTGCAATCAGTTGCTCGAACTCCTGAAAACATTCATACACGTCAGATTTGTGACGAATGAAATAGACGTACCGGAATCCAGTTGCCTCGTCCTTGAACAACACGTAGAATCGTGCGCCTCCTAGTGACTCCACCGGTATTGGCCCGCAAACATCGCTGTGGATTACCGCTCCTGGCACTCTAGATTTCTCTCTTGATTCTTTCCTGAACGACAGTTTGTGAAGCTTACCCATCTGGCACGCTTCGCAGAAGAATTCAGCTGCATTCTTCACGTTGACTCCGTCCACGAGCCCGCGATTCACCAGCTCAACCAGAGCTCTCTTGTGAATATGTCCAAGCCTCTCGTGCCACAGCTTGAGATCCCTCGCCGTCACGTTCACTTCGAGCTCAGCCCTCGGTCTTCTGAACAGCATCCGATACAAGCCATTTTCTTGTTTGATTCCAGTGGCAACTGTAGCGGCTCCTCGCAACACGTCCACCCCATCGTCCTTAAAAACGACTTGAAAACCCTTACTTGTGCATGTTCCAACCGAGAATAGATTTCGAGTAACTCGCGGTACATACAGAACATTCTCGATAATTCCGCTCTGCCATTCGCCGCATACGAGCTTATCTATTCGTACATTACCGACGCCGGCTACCTCGCAGATGCCATCGTCTCCGAGCATGACAGACTCCCCAGTTACCGGCAGTAGATCCTCGATCCAGTCACGCCTCGATGTCACATGTTCCGACGCACCACTGTCGGTAATCCAGCCATCTCTCTTATCGGCTTCTCGTAACTGCCTCAACTGCTCGACCGACGGTTGTTGCTGTCGTCTACTGCTCGCCGCACTTGTTCCTCTGTGTTTTCGACTCGCGTCTAATACAAACGCACAACTGTTCGACTGACCTTTACTTTTGTCCTCGTTCTTTTGTTTATCACATTGACTCGCGTAATGCCCTCGTTCCTGACACCGGTAGCACTCTATGTTTTTCTTCGGCTTCCTTCTCCTTTTGTCCTTGTCGTTGCCCTTGGCATTCGCTTTCTTCGTGACCGCTAGCGCGCTCGTCGAATCCTCTTCTTTGTCGAAATTCGAATCTTCGCGTATCAACCGCTCCAACAGATTCGCAATCGTTTGACGCTGTGGATCGACACTGTCCCACGCTGTCTTGAAGACATTAAATTTTGTCGTCAAGCTCGACAAAATCTTTGCGATTACTGCTGCCTCCGATATCGGCTCGCCTAGATCCCGCAACTGTCTTGCCATGTTCTGTATGGCACTTACGTGCTGGATCACTGAGTCCGACGTCTGCATTTTATACGCGTAAAAAACGCTGCGTTAATGCACCCACATTTGAGGCCGATTTTTGCTCGTGCAGACCCACACAGCAAAACTTGTTTCAGAAAGCTTTCCGAAAGATAACTTGGAAATTAATATTGAAATGTATAATTGAAATCATTCAGAAATATTTCTGAAACGTTTTACCAAAATAATATATCATTGAAAGCTTTCCAAAAGATAACTGGGAAATTAATATTGAAATGTAACATTAAAATCATTCAGAAGTATTTCTGAAACGTTTCATCGAAATTATTTATGACCCTTTTCACTGAAATATTTCTGAAATATTACGAAATATTTCAGAGAAATATTTCGTACGTAATGTCTAAAATACATATCATTGAAAGCTTTCCGAAAGATAACTTGGAAAATAATATTAAAATGTAACATTGAAATTATTCAGAAGTAAAAACGGAGAAGTAAAAACTTGAATCGTCAGTGAATAATTAACAATTAGCAAAAGAATTATGTTTGACCCAACTGGCAAATTTTATTGTTCACAAAACGCTACGTTTCGACCGCAGATTTCGGTCCTTTTCAAGCGTATAGAAACACTAATATTAATTATTAGTCAGACATAATGTCCAAACTACGCCGAATCTAAAAACTAAACATCAAAAATTGTGGCACGCAACAATATAAGTATAAGTCCAAAAATAATTATATAAATCAAAACTTACATATTTGTGCGTTAAATTCACAGAAGTAAAATACAATTTAAACGGCATTTTCGTTATTCATTTATGTCGAAGAGCATGTAAGAGCCGTGCGGTGGTAACATTGTAACTGCAAGACAAGTAATAAACAAACTAATGATGTCAATATTAAAAGCCAGAGCGTGGAGAGAGAAACAGAGAAGAAGGAGATAGAATTACGTTTCTTTTATAATATGTTCGTAGAGAGCGTTAAGATTCTTCGTGTCCTTTTGTAAATTAATGGTGTTATTAAATTTTTTAATAGAAAATATCTCCGCTAATTCCCTCTTTCTAATCTGTCTCTTCTTATGTATTATTTCTGGCTTCCCCCAATCGAAATCATGCCCATAGGATGTTCGATGCTCACTCACTACAGAATGCTTGCTCGCCGGTTTTCTGATATCGTTCTGGTGTTCTTTGAGACGTGTGGACAAATGTCTTTTTGTCTGCCCAATAAACGTAGCATTGCAATCTTTACATCTCTACGAACATAGTTGGGCCGAACATAATTCTTTTGCTAATTATTCAAAAGTATTTCTGAAATGTTTCATGTTTCATCAAAATCATATATTATTGAAAGCTTTCCAAAAGATAACTTGGAAATTAATATTGAAATGTAACATTGAAATCATTCAGAAGTATTTCTGAAACGTTTCATCGAAATCCTTTATGACCCTTTTCACTAAAATATTACGAAACATTTCAGAGAAATATGCCGCTAGGCGGCGCATAATGGTAAGACTAACTCGCAAGTAAATTTCAGTTGGGATACCTTCAGTTGGGACTAATATAAGCAGGCCTCCGGCGAAGCAAAATCATGACTATGATCAAGAATATGTTTTACGAAAGACAGGAAATTGTTCCGGATGACCCTATACAGGGTGATCCGAAACAATTTGATATGAGAAAAAGTATCTGAAATATTTCCCATATATTTTTGAAACATTTCAGAGATATTTTCGAAGCATTTCAGAGATATTTCTGAAGCATTTCAGAGATATTTCTTAGGCATTTCAGAGGTATTTCTTAAGCATTTCAGAGATATTTCTTAAGCATTTCAGAAATATTTCTGGAGCATTTCAGAATTATTTCAGAAATATTTCTGAAATCTCAGCTTGGCGGACATTTTAGCTTTCTGAAACATATCTGAAACATGTCTAAAATGTTTTTTTGAAAGGTTTCATATTTCATTGACAGTTTTTTGAAAGCTTTCTGAAATATTTCGGTGCTGTGTGGGGAGTCATCAGCTTCTTCCACATCTTGAACGCTGTGGTACAGACAAGCACACTATTCACTTGATCATCTTCCATCGCTGACGCAATAATCGCCGTAGCCTTGGCGTTATCCTTCACCCACGTTTTCATCGCTGCCACATTCGTGTTTTCAGGTCTTTGTCTCGTTCCGTCGAAAATCTCATTCGCCATTAGCACAGCGGTGATTTGGAATTTCCACGCCTGATAATTCTTGCCGTCGAACCGCTTCACGGATCGCACTAGATTATCGTCCGGCATTTCCGATCTTTTCGCGTACACTCCCGGAACTAAAAATATTCGCTCGACGTCCTCGCCACTCGATATTGTCTCAGACCTCTCTCCACGAACTCTTTCCGATTTCGTGATCACTTGGAGAAACACGACTTCGCCACGTGCCTTGCTCGCACGCCGTACGGTCGACTTGCCACACTTTTTCACGAACGCGAATTCTCTCTCACTCGTGACCTGGGCCCATAACCTGATGAGGCTATGAATTATGGAGTGGATTGCAGAGAAACTCGTAATTGTACAATATACTTCGCGTTCCTTTATTGAAAAACTAATACCGTGGATACGTTACAAAAACGACTTCTGTCGATTACCGTCGTGCAGCGACTCGAAGTAACATGCGCGATCGCGAGACTCGCTACCTCTCCTCTGCCGCGCTCGGCAATATTCGGATACGCTCGTGCGCCTACGCGCTAAACGCGACGACCTGCCTCAATATAATGTATTAAACAGCGCCGATATTGCTGAACCTCCGAATCTGCCTTGATATGTTCGGGAAGCTTATCCCACAAATAATCTATGTGATTATAAAACTGTCGCAGTAGAATGACCTTTGGTATATACTTTAACTGCTCGGCGGTTAAATCGTAAATATCGCTGTTATCCGACACGAGCAAAAACATTTTAAAGACTGAGCATCTCAGCTCTACGCGTCTCTATAAATAGGCCAGCTTTCTCGATACTGCATTTTATTCGTTGTGAAGGGGAGGTAAAATGCGGTTCGTACGACAATCGCGGACGATCAAAGTGACAAACTTTGACGACAGGATGCAGTTAACGAAAGGGGTACGCAAACATGGAGGCATGCTACCGATTTCTATACGCGATATCATCAGCGGTCCGTCGAATTGCGGCAAGACAAACGTCTTGATAAGCTTGCTGGAAAGTCCACACGGTGTACGTTTCGAGAACGTGTATGTATACTCGAAATCGTTGCAACAACCGAAATATCGATATTTGGAGAATATACTAACACCGATAGAAGAAATTGGCTACTTTACGTTCTCGAATAACAGTGACGTCATTCCGCCGAGCGAGGCGCTCCCGAATTCTATTTTTATCTTTGATGACGTGGCGTGTGACAAGCAGGATACGATAAGAAAATACTTTGCAATGGGCCGGCACGCGGACATTGACTCTTTCTATCTTTGTCAGACGTATGCGAAAATACCGAAGCATCTTATACGCGACAACGCGAATTTATTGATTATGTTTAAACAGGATGGTACCAATCTGAAACACATATACAACGATCACGTAAACACAGATATGTCTTACGATGATTTCAGTAAATTGTGTCATACGTGTTGGCAACAAAAGTATGGATTCGTGGTGATAGACAAGGACAGCGCAATTTCGAATGGTCGATACAGAAAAGGATTTAACAACTTTGCGATACCGAAACGTGGTTAGTTGTTGTCGACGCGTCGATTGAACAACGTTAGCGCAACATGGACAGCAGCGAGGAGATTAGAGAGCGCGAGAGAATAGCAAATCAAATTGCGAAAACAAGCAATTTGATTCGCAAAAAGTATCACGCCTTGAAAACTGGTAAAGTGGAGGAAGATATCGCGTTGGAGAGACACTTTAAGCCCATCATCGAGCCTCTAAGGCAGATTGCCGAAAACACCGTTGGCAAAGAATCTGACGTGTCAAAGATTGAGAATGAAACGGCGTGGGAAGACGAAGAGCCGAAGCTCAAACGACAACGACCAAACGCCTCGTTTAACGACTCCGTAATGGCTTCAACTCCGGTTACGTTAAAACGATCGATAAATGTGCCATCTAATTTGAGCGAAATAACCAAAATTTTACAACTGCGTAAAGCGAAACGATCGAAAGGTCCATTGAATGAACCACCGATAATCTCTGCACCTTCCGTACAACCTGCAATGCTCGAATCACTCGCAAACGAAGATGTTTTCGAAACCACGAATGACCCACTCGTGAAGTCCGTTCGACAGCAGTTGCAAACACCTGAGGGTCAAGAAACGTTGCGAGATGAATTGGGTTCATTGAGCCAAAAGTACGTCGGGGCAGTTCTGAGCGGCGATGAAGAAAGCGGTATAGACTACGTGTACGGTGTTAAATTCACCAACGATGGAATGATGCTCCGTAATAAACGTTTTCAAGTGGACAACGCGGACAAGATAATTATCGACGGCGTACCATATATCGGCACACCTGGTCTTTACGAGTTGATCTTTAAGAAATATCCCGATAACGATATGCAAACGTACAAGAGCATTCTGTTGATGACGAGTGTTCATAAACACAAACACAATGCGCATGCTCTTACTGGGCAACAGGGGATACAAGTATAAATATGTAATCGCACCGTTGATTTCGGGTAAAAAAGCTGAAAAAGGTATACCGCGTGCCATGACAGGCAACAAGATCGACCATATAATTGCATCGTCGATTTCGGGTAAAAAAGCTGGAAAAGGTATACCGCGTGCCATGACATTAAACGACAACAAGATCGACTTTGTTCATTGGGACGATCCCAACGAGTTTGTAGATCGCCTCCGATTGCTCGAAGCTTCGCGCCTAGCGGGTCACACCGGTCACGATAACGAGATCCTGTCGATTATCGAGGAACTTCGCGAGGCTGGACTTATTATAAATTAAGTGGCGCGACAGCGAGTCATTCAATCAACATCGAAATGCCGATCAACAAGTTTGGTATATCGCTCGGAAGAGGCGGTGCGGAACCGTACTATCAATGGAGAGAATTAATCAGAAATTACGTGCGCAATAACGCTCTTTGCATGGTCGCCACCGACTTTGACGCGAAATCGCGCAAGATTCGACGGATAGCGCCGCCTGTAGATGATGGCGATGCAGCCAATAAACGTTACGTGCAGCAGAGCGTGCAAATTTTGAAAGATCGACAGGATGAAATCGAGAGAAAGATGGCCGCATTCCAGAATAACGTGCAAATTACCCTAAACGAACTTCAAAAGATGATTCAAGATGTAATTGCGAATCATCGCGAATAGATCTGATATCTGCGTCAGTTGCGCGTCATCGTCATGGCTGGTAAGAAGCAATCAACTGAGAAACGGAGGCTGGTGGAAGAATTACACGCTCCAGCGAGAAGAAATTTTTCTCGAAGACGCGTCATAGTGCGCGGATACGATAACCTGTGGCAGGCGGATGTGGTCGAGATGCGTCCATACACGCGATTTAACAGAGGCTGCCACTACATACTCACCGTTATCGACGTGCTGAGCAAGCACGCATGGGCCGTACCGCTCAAGGCCAAGAGCGGACCCGAGGTTACTGCGGCGATCGCGAAAATAATTCGAGACGGCGGAAGATGCCCGAAAAATCTGCAGACTGACAAGGGGAAAGAATTTTACAACGCAAACGTGCAGAAACTCTTGAAGAAACATAATATCAATCACTATTCGACATATTCCGTAATGAAGGCATCGGTCGTCGAACGATTCAATCGCACGCTCAAGAACGACATGTGGAAAATGTTTACGCGCAATGGAAATTACAAATGGATCGACTCGCTGCCAGGTCTCGTATCGGATTACAACGCGCGAAAGCATCGAACTATCGGCATGCGACCCATCGATGTTACCCCCGCGATCGCCGACAAGCTTCTAACAACGGTGTACAGCCACGTAAAGATCGCTGCTCCTGCGCGATTCAAAGTGGGCGATTCGGTGAGTAAATTCAAGACAATCTTCGAGAAAGGATACACGCCAAATTGGACCACGGAGGTGTTTAGAATCGTCAAAGTGCAGAAAACTAATCCTGTGACGTATCTGTTGGAAGATTCCTGCGGAAAACCCGTCGCCGGCGGCTTCTACGAATACGAGTTACATCGCGTTGCTAATCCCGACGTGTATCTCGTTAAAAAAGTTTTGCGCAAAAGAGGGGATGAGGTTTATGTAAAGTGGTTAGGATTTGATAATTCACACAATTCATGGATACACAAGAATAATGTATTGTAAAAATTTATTACAGTATAAAAACATACATATATACATATAAGTCATTTATTTTCCTAAATATCTAAATGTAATTACAATATATTTACAGTGGTATTTACAATATATTTACAATATATTGTTGCGCTGCGCTCCGCAATCACTAGTGTAAGATTATTTGCGCCGTGCTTGAGTAGACCGTAAGGTGTGATTGGTCGCTTGAGATACTGGTATGCGCCGTAGCGCTCTGCGCAGGAAGAAACGCCTGGATTGGCGGAGAGTGAAGAAGAACAGTCAGTCGATGCTAGACGTTGGATCGAGTAGACGTCTTATGCATCTTGTCGTGAAATAAAGTTACCTTTTCCTTATGTATAAGAGAATATCGTCTTTCACCTGCCTACATCCATTCCTGACATCTCCCCGTGAAATAACTCGCGGTCAGTGCCGGTACAATCGGTGCGTCAACAGAAACAATCAATTAATTAACTTTACAGTTCAGAAGTGGGATTCTCATCGTGTGCCGCCATTATCGTGAAACGATCCGGCTTGCTACCGATTTCCCTTTTTCCTTCTGTCCTCGTTCCTTTGCTCGGACGAGTAATAAGTACAGCGTGCAAGGCTGTAATAGACTTTCGAGTGCGGTATTTCCGGCCAGTTATCCCGTGGAAAGTATCGGGTCAACGACCGTTATCGTAATCGTAATATCGAGTGAAAGGCGTTATCCCGTCGTAACGACGTTGAAGAACATTAATTTTGTGGATCGGCGACCAGAGATATCGGTCCGCCACGCTACAAATTGACATAGTTCGCGAGTGAGAAATTACGTCTCGAACGTTCTCGAACGGTTTCCCCGCCATTTTGGGTGCAACGGTCAACTGCCATCTTACCACGGTCGAACGTTCTCGAGCGGTCTCTCGCCATTTGATACGTCTCAAATATTCTCGAGCGTCTCCCGCCATTTTATGGTGCCGTGTTGCCGCCATTTGAGTGTGCTTGAACAATATCACGCAATATTAGTGTGTTCAAATATTTATCGTTCATCACGGAAGATCAGTCGTCTGTATTCAAGAAAATATGGAGCGGCAACAGTTAGAAAAGTTATCTGTGAGTGAACTACAAGACGAAGCCAAGAAATATGGGCTAAATCCTCCGGGCGATACATCGCGCTGTATAGACATGATCATGTCTTATTTGGAGAGACAAGCCACGTCCGATCTTCAAAAAAGAGAAACGCGTGCCGCCACTAAAAGTAAGGCGATGCAATCAACAGTCGCAGCGACGACGCCGACAGAATTATCCGATTTATCTCAAATCTGTGCCTGGATGGCGCAACAAATGCGTATTCAGCAGGAAGATAAGCAAGAACAAAGGCGTATTCAGCAGGAAGATAAGCAAGAACAAAGGCGTATCCAGCAAGAACAAATGCGTATCCAGCAGGAAGATAAGCAAGAACAAAGGCGTTTCCAGCAAGAGCAAATGCGATTTCAGCAAGAGCAAATGCGTATCCAGCAAGAGGATAAGCAAGAACAAAGGCGTATTCAGCAAGAACAAATGCTTATCCAGCAAGAAATTCAACGAGAACAAGCTCGAAACCAACAGGAACAGCAGCGTCAAAATCAGGCTATGATGCAGCAGATGACCGAATTAATGAATTCGTCTCGCGAGAACTCTCAAAATAGAATACGTAATATATCAAGTGAAGACAATGTTATACGTGCGGATCCCGATAGTTCAATTACACGTCGCCAGCCAATTTCGTCAGTGGCAACCGCACACGCTGTTAAATTGTTGACGACCCAAATTCCTGAATTTGCCGGAACAGAAGAAGAGAAGATAGAAATATGGGTTCAGACTGGAGAGAGAATTGCACAAATCCATGCAGTTTCGGATGATGTGTTACTCTTAACAGCTTCTAGTAAACTCGTCAAAAATGCCAAAAGATGGTTTGATCTAAATGTAACAACATTGATCGAATCGTGGCAGATATTATAAAGAAGCCATAATACGTCGATTTAAACGGAAGATATTGTTTCATAATTCCCATCTACTCGCTGGAAAAATGTGTTTGTTCCTCTCGTACCATGATCTAATGAGAAAAATAAAAAAATAACATAAAAAAGAATTATGCAAAATATTCTTTTAATAATAAATACCTAAGTAAAACTTTTCCGACATGTGATTCCTCGGTTTTGACAGAAGCATAATCGTGCATAATACGAATATCATCGTGAACGTCAAATGTGAACAGAGGCCCGCTCTTTCCTCGTGCCTAATCGCAATATTACATACATTAAAATAACATGCCAACATTGTGATATTGCTTCATAAGTTTTATCATTTGGTATATTTACCTTAGTTACAATAAAATCAGTTACAGTTGCAGTAAAACGTATAATGGTGCGGTAATATAAGATTCTCCTTGACATACATTAACTGATCTGCCATTACTGTTTTAAGCTCGCTGAATTCGGGCCTCAGAACTTCTAAACATCTCTGAAGAACCTAATAGATAGAATTACCTGTATGTGAAAATTTAATTTATGCAGCAGAACATTATATATCATGCCAATGTTACTCCAAAAGTGACACTGGAGTATTTTAATAACTTAAACGTTCTCTAAACCACTGAGACATTCACCTTTCTTCATTATAACACTCCGACGATGGTCAGATCCATCCCAATAACTGAATGTGATCTCAATTTCTTCTTCCTTCAACGCGTTCTGCTTTCTAGCCCATTCTTGTCTCAATTCTTCCCTAAGTTTATTTTCCTCCTCGTCCCTTTCCCTACTGGCAAAAAACATGTATCTACATCTGGATTTTTCTAAATCTTCTTAATCGCAGGGCCATCAGATTGCACATTTTCTGACTGCGGGGATTTTTTGGCATTGTCTTCGTCAGAAGACATCTCAGCTTCATCTTCGTCTTCGTTCAGATTAAAAGACAAAGCTTGAATCTGTCTCTTCTGTTTGTTCTTTTCTGTCTGCTTCGCCGCTAGTGCTCTTTCCTTTTCCTGCTCTTTTTCACGTTCCTCCTATCAAAGCATAAAATACACGTACAAAAATACAAATTATGAGATAATCAGGATCATAAAAAGATTGTAAGAAATTACTTGTGGGTATCAGGATTCGTGAATGTTCGCTCAATTTAACGGCGGATTTTCTCTTGCATTCCGCGTGATCGACAATACATGCACATTTCGTGGCATCTAGCCTTAGCATCTTTGTGGTATCGTCATCATGCATTAGGATTTTCTTCATATCCTATCTTCTGAAGAAGCCCATCGAAAGTTCTTGATATGTATGACTAGATGACATTCAGAGCACTAGGCAGAAATCACACACACACACACACACACACATATATATATATATATTCACGGCAAACCACATATATAACATCGTGTTATTTTTATAACCTATTTACGCAAACGTTACTTCTGTAGTAACTTACGATACGATAATTCCTCCGCGTAAACGGGAGATTTTATAGTAACTAATTATGATCGGAAATCAAGAGCCACCGTTGAAAGTAGTGAAGGTTACGTTTCTCTGATTGAGAGACGACGACGTATCTTAATATGAATTACTGTAAGTTACTATATAGATGTACTCACTCGCGTAAACATATAGTTCGACAACTTTTACAAGACAGCATATACGTACGTGTGCCATTTTGAATATACCTTCCTTCTTTTAAAG
This sequence comes from Temnothorax curvispinosus, assembly GCF_003070985.1. Classification (NCBI taxonomy): domain Eukaryota; kingdom Metazoa; phylum Arthropoda; class Insecta; order Hymenoptera; family Formicidae; genus Temnothorax; species Temnothorax curvispinosus. The sequence continues at coordinate 51,754 of NW_020210205.1, forward strand.
ATCTCCTCGACATCTCTCTGTGGTTAATACTTTATATATTTCACTTACTACGTTTACACGCGAGCGTTACTTCTGTAGTAAACTTAACGATAATTCCTTCGCGTAAACAGAATTTTCCTTCGCGTAAACGGGATTTTGTAGTAACTTACGATAATTTACTCCGCGTAAACGAGTGAATTATCGTAAGTTACTACAGAAGTAACGCTCGCGTAAACATACAGTTTGACAACTTTTACAAGACAGCATATACGTACGTGTTTGTACGATTTTGTAGATACACCTTCCTTCTTAAAGATCTATCGGCATCAGCTCTCTACGGTCAATACTTATATATATTTCACTATCTGTCACGACGCGGCAACGGTCACGACTATCACACACTTTACACTTATCCTTTTCTAGGTTGTAAAAAACTGTCACTGTCACGCACTGCGACAGTGCACGAATGCACTCTCGTGTCAAAAATGGGAAAGTGACACACCAGCCGCCATTTTTGTCCGACGTTTCTTAAAAAAAAATTTTCCACATTTGGACTTTGCATCGCAATATCTTCGCTCGTAGGGCACGTAACGGAAAAAAAAGACTGTTATTTATAAATCAAACCCCAAGCTATCGATCGAACCTACTTAGAAATTGATCCGTTCACTCGTTATTGAGATCTCAAAATCTCGGATACTCGCAACTCATGCGTTCGCGTAAAAGAGTCACGGTGCGTCTCGCTTCGCGCGTACTTGGCGCGAGACACTACCGTGTCTCTTGATAACTCGTTATTCTTATTGAAAGAAGCAACTTGTTACCGTTACTCATTACTCATTGAAAGAAATAACTTATCGTTACCGTTACATTAAACAGATAGAAACAGAATAATTGGATTACATGAAAAAAGGCTCATAAAAGAATCAAAGAATTTTCTAAGATATTTCAAATTTTGTTAATGATATTTTTTAAATATAAAATATGAAATATTTTGTAACGTATTGACTTTTTGATTGACTTTACCTCGATAATTTTATACATAGAATAATGAAAAGAATCGATTGTTGTAAAAAGAAAACAGAAAAAGTTATTTTAAAAACTGCATTTTGTAGACGCATTTAATTTGCAAATTGCAAATATAAAAACTAATATTATTATTCGATTTCTTTTACTATTCTGTGTGTAAAAATATGAAGGTAAAGTCATCGAAAAGTGAATACTTTACGAGATATTTTATATTTTATATTAAAAATATCATATAATTTAAAATATCAGAAAATTCCTTAACATAAGAGAACTTTATTGCAGTGTAAAAAAAATCATACAATTCTATTTAAAAAAATAGAATTTTATATGACGATGATTTTATGTGACCTAAAAAAATTAATTTAAAAAAAATTGATTTTATTATCATTTGTCCTTCTCCAAGTCATACAACTTTTGTCTAAAACATTTTTTCTAAAACTACATGAGATATCGATATTTGACTGTTCAAATTACATCCAAAACTTTTTCATTTTTGATTGTAGAAAAAAATTGCTTTAGACAAAAGTTGTTTGGTTTGAAAAGAGGACACATAATTCTTACGTGAGTTATGTCGTAGATGTCGTTTTTAAAAAATTTTAAAGGCGACTAATTTCTTAAATAACTTGATTTTGCCTTTGAGAGAAAAGTTGCAGATCTCGAGACGTTTTCGAAACCCTAATCTCTCTTTC
>NW_020210206.1:0-249 GCF_003070985.1 Temnothorax curvispinosus
TAACTTCGCGCCTCTGATAGATCGAACGGAGAGTGACGAGTGACACGTGACTGTATTCACGCTGTGCGAGTCGCGAACGGTGTGGACGTCGTCGTCGTCGAATTTCCATCCCGCGTGAACGAAACTCGCCGAGGTTTCGCAACCCCTGTCTCCAGCACACTTCGATCGTCACCGCCGCCGCTGCCGCCGCCGCCGCCGTCGCCGCCGTCGCCGCCGCTTCCGGACGCCCGGAAGAACGCGGCCGGGATT
>NW_020210206.1:349-1019 GCF_003070985.1 Temnothorax curvispinosus
GTTTCCCCCTCGAAAAGCGGAAAGTGCGTGATCAGTGTGTTGTTCCTCGTCCGCGGACGATTCGGGCCGGGGAGTTTGTCTCGCGTCGCATGGACGGGACCCGCTTGTCCCGGCAGCGGTTTCGAAGAAACGGAGCGCGGATGCTGGCGTTGGCGTGAAACCGAGCGGAGCGTCGAGTCACCGGGAGCTCTAACAGTCGGCGACGATTGCCCGACGTGAAAAGTATGTTACTCTCCGGACGCCCGTCGACGACGATCGGGAGAGGCGAAGAAGCGCGCGAGGAAGCGGAGCGAAGCGGCGCCGAGACGGCCTGTTGACCGGAAGCGAGGATCGACGCGTAGCCGCGCGGCGCGTGCCTCTTTTTTTTTATTTTTAAATATCCGGAGGACCCGATCCCCAAGTCGACCACAAATCGATCGTCGATCGCGCGGGGAAGAGGGACAGTGTGCGCGCAATTCACGTCGCCGTCGTTGTACGCGGATATGTGAGAGAAAGGTACGATAAGGATTAAAAGGACCCCCTTTCCCGAGTTTCAAGTCGACTCTTTCACGCCGCTCAATCCCGAGACTCCGGCGTTTGTGTTTCTGTGTTTGTGTGCTTTTAAATTGTGTCGTCGCCGGCGGACCCGCGCCAACGAGCCATGGAAACGTCCGGGGTGATCGCGGGGATG
>NW_020210206.1:1119-46794 GCF_003070985.1 Temnothorax curvispinosus
CTCCTTGGTTTTGAGATAAGCGAGACCCTCGCGGCCTTAAGTGGTTCCGCTCGCAATTGCGGCACGATCCGATGATAATTAAGGGATTTTTGCGCGATCGCGTACCACTTCATGGAGTTGTTTGCGCGGCGATTTTCTGGTGGTTCCCGAGGAAGAAACTTTTTTTTTTTTTCGTTTGAGAGAGAAAAAACAAGGCGAAACGCGGTTTTGCCGTCTTCGTTACCCCCTACCTAATATTCGGGGAGGAAAAAACGATAGATAATTTCCCGGAACGAGGCGGCTTCGGGAAGTAATTCTTCGAAATCGTTAGCTTCGAGCGATGCGAAGCACAGTTGTTTAAGTACTTGGCGCTCGAAATTCTAGGAACGTATCATCCCCGAGCCGTCGCGCGAGCAGATTTTTTTTTCCACGTTTCTGAAATCGGGAGCCCCACCCGCGCGATTTTATTTCGATCGAAGATTAAACGTATTTGCGTGGAAAAATCGGGGGTATATTTTTAGTTTTATATCTCATTAATGTCCACTTTTTACATCAATAACGCACTGTTTTTTGTTGCCATTTCTGCGCACTAACTGCGCACTAACTAAATAACGAACTGTTAATAACAAGCCTCGTATTCCATTTATTCCGTACCGTGAAACGGTGTTGCACGAATTCTCCCAATTTTCTACGCTTTCGTAAATTTCTATTTCGCAGCCAGAAAAATCGCGAGAGTCTATCGCGAAATGTGTGTGACGTGTACCTTTGCAGAAAAATTTAACGCGATATATGCGTACTAGATTATTAAAAAGACGATTATATACCTTACGATTCTGTAAAACTGCAATTTTTTCGAGTGCAACATTTCGTATGCAATGACCCGGGAGATAAAAGGAGAGAAAATAGGTCCCCCATCTCCTGCCGCCCAGTTTCCATTAAAAATAGGAAAAAAGATAGAAAGTACACACGGCGCTACATTATGCAACTGCATCCAATTTGGAGCCGATGTCTCTTCAAAGCGAAGGCAAACGTTACTTCTTTGTCTTTTTTTTCTCCCCCCACGAGTTTTCAATATTCCATATTAGATATCCCGGTAACTAAGCGCTATAGATCGGTTAGATTTAAAATCCTGTTTAAGTTAAAAGGCGCTCGGAATCGATTAAAAAAAATTAACCTCTCATGAGATTCCGTTATTTATCACCTGGCTAATTTAGCGCGCGGAAGAGAGAGGCCCCGATATTTTCAATTAGTATATGCGTAACTTTAGCGGACTAATTAACACCTGGACGGTTTCCGGCGGAGAGCCCGGCTTCGAATAAACTAGGAAAAAAAAATCTCCCCGTTTAAAAGTAAGGCCAAGAATTTCGTTTCCACCGTCGAACTGAACACGCGCAAGTTCCGGCTTGGAGATGAGTAACCGTAGCGTACGTTAAGTGCACTCACGCCACGTTATTCCTCGTAAGTAATTTTAGAACGGATTAAAAAGGTAGAATGGTTTAAAAGCTGCGGCAGAACGGACGAGAGCCTCAGAAGAGACTCGAATTTTTAGGACAATGCGCGTTTGCAACTTTTTTTTTTCGCATAAATTGACAATTCGTTGAATTTTCAGTCGGTTATTCGTGTAACACGAGGATAAACGACGGTTTGCGTTATTTCGCCCACGATGGAACCTAACGATCATTATAAAATCATTACGAGCGATAGCCATCTTTTCATTTTTTAAACGGAGTAAACAATTGCAAGGTGAAATGGCTTTCAGATAAATCTTCGAACGCGTTGTCACATTTATTCAAATATTTCACAAATTTATCTCGATCGATTCTATCACGTAGCGGCCGCATTTTGAATTTACGATATACGGTATCACACAAACTTTGCGCTCTTTAATCTTTAATTTGCACGTTAACACGTGTACATGTTTCATGTTGTCGCTTCAGCTTTATTTCCGCGCTTGTTCAGCAACTGATGAATATGTGCTCATTTATCGGCTCATTCTACCATTTATAGATCTCTCTATTTATCAACGCTGCGTTTGTGTTATTGGACGAAAAAAGGGAACGTTACCGGAAAATGAGTTTCTCCGCGTGGCGCAGCGTTAACGGTATTGCCCGCGTAATGTGATCGCGCGTTAAAAATATGATAGCATCATTCGGCAGGCGCGAAATGCGGGAACGTAATGGGAAAAAGGGGGGAGGAGGCGGGAAGACGCGAGATATTTCATTATAAAATATGATTTTAATTTTAAAGTGCCGTTACGAGACGGGGCCCGGTTTTCGCGCGCGATCCGGCCTCGCGCGCGTTGCTCCCGCGCTGCCGCGTTGCCCGTCGAAAAGGAATAACGCGAAAATAACAACAACGGGAGCGCGAGCGCACGCGAGATCGATATTGTAATGTGTTTGTCTGTTAAACTACGCGAACTCTGAAACTTATTGCAAAAAGAAGCGATCTACGGAACGGATGGCGGCGTTACACCCCGCGATATTCTATTATCCTATTTCGCGCGCTGATTTAATTGTGAATGGAAACCAATTTCGCGATGCTGGACGTATTGCGAAAAATTCCCAATATATACGCGCCCGGCGCTTTTTGCGTTGCTCCCTAGCGATGTGTACTATTTGCGTCATTATACTTTTATCGGTTCGTAAAAAGCTCCGCGATATTTCCATTCCTCTCTCGTTCTCGTGCCGCCGATCTGCGTATATGTTTCCCATTTAATCATTTCTATATCCCCGTTTATTGCATAATGATATAATTTTTCCGTAATTGACCGCCGTGCCGCGCGGCACGCTATTATACAACAACGGGGAAAGGGATTGAAACGGGTCGAAGGAAAACTTCGCATCACGCGGCACGCAATTCATAGTCTTCGTAATTGGCACGATTGTTTTTTAATGGATATATTACGCGATCCGATTAACGTATATTCCGCTCCAAAACTTTCTCAAATTCTCATTGATCAATGCTGTGTATCTATAATGTCCTTTAATTTATTAATGTACGTTTCCCATTAACAAGCAATCGCCATTAATGTACGTTTCTCATTAACAAGAAATCGCCATTAATTAACTTAAAACCGTTAAAAAGGTTCGTTTCATTAACCTTTGATACGCCAATAGTGCAGGTCGAGGAAGACCCGGCGGGCACAGTTTTTACGATACAGACCTCAAAGATGGACCCGTTAAACAAATATATACCTTATTTTCACTCCTCATTATACGTCGTCGTATATTTATTCAGCCCTTTTTCGTTAATGGACACTTATTAAAAATAATTACTGTGCTTTTCTCTCGCTGAAAATGTGGTGACGTATTCCACGAAAAAATGGCCTTTGAAAACTGGAGTTGTATTCGACCCAGTTTCGGTAGCCTGTTCCACGTAACGCACACACACGCATACACACGAGCGCGCACATGTACAAAGCTTCCAAGTTTTTAATTTGCGAAAATGTTTCAATTTCGAAAATCAAACAGTTCGATAATTGAATGCTAGATTAAAATATCGTCGAGGGCAGAGCGAATGTGTTACTTATAGAGAGCGAGAGCGATTTTATTATTGATATATTTTCGCTATACCAGTCTTTCCCGCGCGTGTTTACGCGTTGCGATATCGCGATACATCGTGCAGGAACTTCCGTGGTAATATATCGCTCCATTTGCATTCCATATATATCCTCGGTAATCTCGTATTACTTTTCTTCGAGCACTGAGGTGCTGGCTCGCAAACTTGTTTTATTAAACTAGCGCAACACGACCGCGGGGTGGATAAGCCAAAGAAACTATTATACTTGAGCGACTCGCGCGCGCGCTTTTCCCCGCACGACGAAGATACGCGCACGACGAGATTTATGGGTTACAGCCCCTCGGATTTTACATGTCGAAAATTACATGTCATTCATAACGTAAATTGCGACTCGGGAATCGCGTTATCGAGATATCCGTATATATATCAGTTAATTATTGCGCGGTCACGTAAATGGATGGAAGTTCGACGTTGAGCGGCGTATTTGGCCGTAAACAAAATTTATACGAAGCTAAAGCACCGATCGACACGCGATTCACTGACACGCATATTTTTATGCGAATAAAAATCGTGGAATAAATCCGAAATCCGGCAACCCTTTGATCAGCGAACGTTTAATCACAAGTCTGTGTTTGCTTATATTTAACCCTTCCCGCCTCCGTCTGACGTTCAATATTCCGGCGATTAACCCCTCGGTGTTTTAGCAGGGGGACGCAATCGAGCCTCTTGTAATAAGGTTTCCCATCCTGCGATCATATCGGCATATCCGGGCACGAAACCTCGCGCGCACGTAGGAACTCTGTCGACGAGCGAGAATCCTCAAAACATCGGGGTCGGCGCGGCGCGCTGTGTAAGGACTCGGAAAACCTCCCCCTTGGATCCTGGCCAGGGTCGATTGTAGTGCAGCAGCCGCGATACGAGATTATATGCGAAGGATCGGGACATGAGAGGTGGGACAAAGCAGACGTAACCACGGGCAACAACGGGGAGGAGATTTCGTCAAAAAATGGAAAAAAAAGAAAAGAAGAAGAGCGGGGATCGCTTTTTCTCTCTCGATGGCTCAACTGCTGATTCGGTCGCGATTCACGATCTTCGACGGGAACGCGTGCCCCTCCTTCCCCTCCGGTCCGGAATATCGCATAATTCCGAACTTGAACTCTCGAGTAGCTGATGAGGGATCGATCGACGAGCAACGGTGCTTCTCGTTCGGCCCTCCTTTTCGGCCGGGGAAATTTCCGACCGAGAGCGGTAGCTGCAAAACTCCAGTAATTGCGATCGCTTAGCTGCGTTTCTTAATAAACTGATAATGCAGAGCGGGCGGAATGTTAGCGGGATGCCGGCGGTTTGGCTGCTGATTTCATCAGTTGCGTTGCGGCAAATTGACGTCGACTGCGCGCGCGCGCGCGCGCATGTTTAGCTTGTGTTCCGCCGGCGGTGCTTGCCGGTGTAACACGACGTTAGGATTGATGACAAAGATCGAGCACGGATCTGCCGTTTCGTAACCATAACCGGTATATTGTCTGGGAATATATTTCTCCGTAAAACACGTTTAACCAAGTTAAATTGTAGGGGACATCCGGAGCATTGATCAATTTATGATAATTGATTATTATTTACTAATTTACTTCATTCGCTCGTAACTGGAAAATTACGACTATCTCGGCGCCTTCGTTAAGGAAAGATCGACTTTAAATCGCTCGTGGAAATAGCTAAAATTAATATCAGGCTTTTTAGAATACCTGTCGGGCGACCGTCAGACGCTCTCGTTCTTTTTTCTCCCCCTCTCTCTCGTCTCGTCGCGATATAAAATAATAATACAAAACGCGAGTCTCGGTGTAGTCGGCGTTACTTTCCCACGTGGAACGTGGCGCTAATAATAAGCGCGGTTTAAGCGATATATAATAACTTGGACTTTATTTCTCGCCCGTGTACTACTACACTTCGCGCGGGGCGTACCTATGTATGTATCGGAGTGTTCCAAGTCGTACATCTACCTCGTCGCGGTGACTATATCGCCCTCGAGTGTATCCACTCCGCTCGTTCGCGCTCGTTTTTCACGAACTCGTCGCCGGTTGCTGCCGGCGCCGGCGAAAGCGTCATCGTCCTCGTCCTGGTCGGTGACGCCTTTGCGAATTTCCTCGCTTTCTTCACGGTTTCCCTCTCCGTTCCTCTCTGTCTCTCTCTCTTTTTCTCGCCTCGCGCGGCAGTCTGCTAGGTTCTCCTTATTCCGTTCCTCGAGCCTCTCGAGATCACGCGCACGAATAGCTAGGGCAAATGGAATCGCAGCAGCACTCACCGTGCCGCCGCACGCCAAATGTCTTTGTTCCTCGTGTCGTAATACGTAGGAAACTGAGGAGAGAGAGAGAGAGGGACAAGTGGACAGATTGCAGGCGATACCGCGTAAACCGCGCGCTGTGCTTCCATTCTGCTCGCTCTCGTCTCAGTTGCGACGAGCGTCGACACGCGTGTCACTGCACGTGTATTACGTGTGTATGTGTGCAGATAGGTGTGCGGAAAGGATCCACACGCCAGCTGCTCGAGCTTGGATTGCGATTAAGGGATTGCAACCGGTGTCATTTCGTCGAGTTGAAATTTCAACGCGTTTTAGACGCGCGAAAATGATCTCCACACTCGCGCGGCAAGTTTTGATGCACTTCTGGCCGACGTGAAACTTTTTTTTTTTCATAATTACTGAACTGAAAATGAACGTTCGTCAACGTCTAACAACGTACTCTCATTTAAAATATAATGTTTTATTTTATATAAATCGATGCTGTATTAAAATATTGAATTCTCCTCGACTTCGACATTTGCTGTTTATTACTGCGTCGTTACGTAATAAAAACTGAAAGCTTCTACATTAAAAAAATAAAAATTATTGGTTGATTTCAGTATATTACACAATGAAGTGTATTTAATGCATATATAAACATTTTAATTGGACGGCATTCATGTCGATTTTGTTCTATTAGATTTTAACGTTATTTCGTGAAAATTCGGATAAATCCATACGCGTAGAATGAAGCTTTTTTCATAAGTTAGCAAGTCGATCTGGCCGAAATCGAGGCCGAAATATATAGATAACTGTACGCGCGGTGATTTGAAACAAAAATTAAACAGTTTATGTTGCACGTACAGAATGCGGTATGAAAAATAAATAAAAAAAAGAAGACAAAAGAACAACAGCGCGCGGATGGAACGATGGTGGCTTTTGAATGTGCCGTGTTGTTTTCCAAAGAGTTAAAATTGTATCGTCAAATTCGGACAGCTCGCGAACGGAAAAATCGTCGAAGCCGACGCGGAGCGCCTTCTGTATTCCCGTTAAGTGCAACAAACCTTTCATGAAACTACAATAAATTCGTTAATGCGTACACGCATATTGTGAATTTCGCGCGAACGTAGATCGTGGGATATATTTTCGGGAATTACTACTCGGAAGTACCGTCGGAAACATTGCCGAGCGAGACTGACAGGTCGGAAATTTTTCGATATATATATATACATATATATATATAGGATATATTTATCTTTTATTATATACGTGTAGAGGATAGTTTGGAGTTACCGTTCACTCCTTCTAAATTCCGAATGCGTACGGATAAATGATTCCTGTTTCGCGTTCCTCGGGCTATCACATCGAAAAACCCGCCGTCATCGCCAATTCTGTTTTATTATTAGTATTTTGTCGCAATCAGTTATTTGTATTCAAAAATTGCAAGAACGATAAATTCAACCTTCGTACACGTCACTGAAATAACACAGCTTTTCCCCATGTGATTCGTAGTGTACGCTTATAAATTGCAAGTGCGGCAAACCAATTGGCCTACATTCAATCGTACTACAAATTTAGTCATTAATTATTAATTGATCGATACTTGGTATACGCATAGATTATCTCGATGTTTGCCACGATTTTTCTCGGATTTGTTATTCAAGGAAAATTCGCCGCACCTGGGACACCGTGTTGGAATTAACTTAATAACAACGGTTTTTTGGATCTGAAACGACGTACTCTCATAAATCCGGGATCTTGTCAAATCGCGCGTGTTTAGAAGCGTGTACCGGGTGTCGGAGAGGATCGCGTCGCGATCGCTTCCTCGGGATATAGTGGCGATGAAATACGGTAAATGTTCCTATATCGCCAGCCGCGGTTACCGTCTTTGCATATTTATGGAAATGGGGGCGATGCGTATAGAAAGTACGTTTTATCGTATCTCCATACCATGCGCCGCGCCGCGCCGCGGCGAACGACGCCGATCGCTCGGCTCTCGTCGATTCTGTCTCGCCCTTTTCTTCGGCCTCCTAAAACCATCTCTTCCGCAAGTTCCCCCTTCCCGGTTTTCGTTTTTCGCGAAAAATCCACGTAGCCCCTCGGCGAGCACCCCACGGTTTTCGTCTCGCCAGGAAATAAACTCAAGTTTCCTTTTACGCGAATTTCATTAAAATGGAAATAATAAATTTATATGCAATAAAATCTGTAATAATAACTTATAACAAGATGGAAATTGTAAACATAAAGCGCGACGAAATATACAAGTATAATATTTGTGTAATTGTTCGCGCGGCGCGTGGAGGAAGATGTGGGAACAACGTACCGACAAGATGCAAAGATGCAAGCGTATAACTCTATTTAACTGTCACTTTATTTAACAGCCAAAATGTGTACAATGGGATAAACAAAACAACAGATTTACGTGAGGTTTAGAATTTAGAGGTAGACCGAATGGCGAGAGTGTCCCGGATCGAATTCATTTACATTTTCGTTCACCGTAATTTAGACTGCTCGTGACCGAAAGTATAATGATTGACGACGACTGACCGATGACCGACTGATGACTACCTCACGCAAAAAAGTTGCGGAGTTTTTTTATACTCGCTTAGAACAAAAAAGATGTCAGAGATTTCCCTTGAGCCCTTGGGCAACAGGGAGCAGAAATAATAAATCTTTTGACTTCTCGAAATCTAATCTTATATCAATTGTAAGTTTGTCATGCTAACACAGCGAGATAGATTGCTTGATCTATATAGTCTTGATTTCGTTTGAAATCAACCCGCGTTCAAACATTGATTGCCGAAGAAGCTCTAAAAACTCTGTTACTAATATTTTAAGCTATCATAATCTCGAATATATATCGTAATACGTCTTGAACGTGTTCAAGTATTTGCGTTAATGCCGAGCTTGAGGTGCGCTACTTTTTAACTAGGTTTCACGAAACTCATGACTCGCTTGTACGTTTTTAACTTTTATAACATTAAATATCTTAATAATTACAATAATAACTCGCATTAAATTCTTATCGAGGTAAAGCTCAGTTTAGAGCAACCGCTACGGGCAGGAGATTTAATTCGGTAAATCCCTTGATCCCCTAACGGTTGAATAAATTCTATCGCTGTCTTTTAAAACGACTACCAATTTTTACCAGTGTATTCTGTAGTACCCAGTGATTTCAGGACACTGTATACATATCGATTTGGTACGTTCTTCGAGCCGGGGACTCGAGGACGCAGTCACGCGACAAAAAATCTTCGAGAATTACGAGCTTTAATGGGTTAGCGGTGCTTTCGTATCTCGCTGGGGAAGAAGAGGGAGACTCCCGGGAATGGGGAAAAAAGATGTGATTAGTGGAATGATTAAACGTTTCGACAAGGATCCTCGGGATGGAAAGAATGGGGAAAACGAGCGGGATCGCGGGAGCCGTACGATCTGTATGCAAGTGTGGCAAGGGGCGGCAGGGGAGGGGGCGAGACGTCGGGAGAGATTCGATTAAAAACTCGGTTACTGTCCGGGGCGGTTTTGAAATTAGCGAGATGGTTAGTAGTGGTGGCTGCCGAACGGGATTGAAGTCGGCGGCAGCCGATGGAACGGGGGGAATTTTCCAAGCAAAGCTTTTCGGACGCTCTTCCTTTTCCACATCCGCTGGAATATTGCCAGGGGCGATCCCGCAGGACGTTAGACAACACCGTCGTCGGAGACTGCTAATTAACGTTGGCTCGTCGATGCGTAGCAATCGCTAATTGATATTTGCGCGACTGCGTTCGCTTTTCGGACGGTATTACAGACTCGCGCAGAGGCTGCCAGCATCTTCCGTCTCGATCAGGTGCCGTGTTTCTTCGTGCATGTTCACAAGTGCCGCGGAGCGTATGGCGTTCTTGGTGAATGTTCGGTTGCGCATGTATGGTAATAAGACACAACCGGTATACATAATCTTTTGAACGATAAATACTCCAGTTTGTTCAACCGAAACGTTAGTAATTACATCGATAATTTAATTATCGCCAATAAAACGTTATCTTTTTTTAAATCACTGAAATGATTTAAGCGCGATTTCCATAGAAATTTAATTGAAGCTTTAATCGTTGAAGTATTTAACGCGGAAATTAAATTTTAGTGAAGAAAAAATTAACCCCAAGTTGACGAAATTCGACACGTAAAAAGTACGCTATTATCAGGATTATTTAATTTATTGGAAGAGGGAACAGATTTTTTTCCCGGTCTCTCTTAGATAATATTATTTAAAAATGAGCTCTCTTTTATATATTTTTTAATTTTTTAATCAACAAATGCATAAATCCTCGCGGATTAAATGCCAAATAATTTGTTTTAATTTATTTTTATTTTTTTAATCTCTCTTTTCTTTATGCTTATAATTTGTAAGAGAGTCGATAATCAAAACAGACAGGTCGATAAAACATCTCTCGACATTGGGTAGATGAATCTCATAATTGCAGACAGATAGTGTCGCATGCCGTTAAAGAGCCAACTAAAACTAATTTGCTATTATTGCGCCGGCGCATGTCGCCTGTCATTGAAGATACCGCCGAAACTAATTAGCTCCGCGCGTGAAACGGACGTTGTAAACGCGTCTCCGGCCGGGGCCTCCCTTTTCTCCGCTCCCCGCGTAATAACGCATATCTGCCAATTGCTGTAATTCCGCCGTGAATCGACTGTGCGCCCATCCCCCTATTTTCTTATCTTCGACGCGCGACTCGCCTCGCCGCTGTCCTCGGCGATCGCGGCCGCCACCCCTATATTATAGTCCCACTGTCACACTTCCTTTTCCCCTTTCAGCAACAATTCCGATTCCCTCTTCCGGCAGTTTATCAATTTTCCCTCGGCCTTTCATCGGCTCGTGAATACGATATATTCCACTCTCCGTCCGCCGCGAACACTATACAAATTGCGCGTGCGTTTTTTTTACAATTTTGTTTCCCCGAAATGTTCTCCAAATTCTTGTTTGTTTTCGCGATTTCATCTCGAATATCTCGGTGCTTCCGCGACGAATTGAAATTTCGTTCGAACTAAACGTTGGATCGAATTGAACCGTGAAATATACGATTTTATTGCATTATTCGACCGCTCCGTGAAAAGCTCTTCATTTTCGATCGGCTCGTAATTCAAAGACTATTGACGCTACGATATTTTCGTTGAGATAAAATTGATGCCTGTTCGGGTCGGCGGAGGATCTCTCGCGTGGAGCGCGCGTGCGGAGCATGTGCGCGAATTGATGGCCACCCTGTAGCACAGCAATCTATCAGCTCTTGTTTCGCGTCTGTCTTCTCGTCTCATCCAGCTCGTATGTAGCTCGTGTGCGCGAACTACGACTTTTTAATTCCATCTCGTTTCGCGCGCGCTAGCTGCCTCGTATTTAATTATCTTCGTCATTTACAGCGACATTTAATTCTCTGAATTAATGACGCGTCCCACCAGCCTGGCAGCCGCCGATGTGTTGCGTATACGCGCGTGCACGTATACGCGCCGCATACACGTTCGCCTCGTTACCCTTCCGGATGTAACAAATCACCACTGATCCCTGATGACCGATGTTATGGGGCGCATACGGCGGGCAGGTGAAATGAATTACGCGTACCGCGCGCGTCGGCGTGTACGTGCATTGGAAGTTCATTTACTTATCGGAAGATCCGAAACGCGCAAGGTTATTTCTTCTCGCCGTTTCGTTCTGTCGGGCCCGTGTGTCTCTCGCGGGACGCGGTGAAAACTGGGAGCGGGAAATATCGGATGGGAGATAATGATATTTGCCGAGGGGGATACGAAGTCGAAAATGTATGCAGATATATTTCTGATGGTTATTATTCCTATCGGATATCAGACACGGCCGCGTGAAATAAAACTCTATAAACGCGAGAAACGTAACGAGGAAACAGCTCGGGAAGGATTCGAGATACCGTACAACGAACACAGATTCCACTTGTAATTAGACACGATTATTTGGTTAACACACAGCGAGTTGGGAAGACATTTTATTCCAATAAAATAATCAATAATAAAACGTGCCGCGCTTTGTGTATAATTATTACAAATTCCACACGCGAATTACAAGCGAATAATATTCCTTGGAAAATTAACAATCGCTATATATGCAGTTTATTACGGTTATTCGATATTTCGCGGAATTTAAAAGGGGAAAAAAAGAAAAACAAGGAACGATTGTTCCCTCGCGGAATCGTCCAAGTCGCACACCTTTTGTTCCTCGTTCACATTTTTCACCGGACTTGGCGAAATGCCATTTCAATACACCAGGTAACGCAGGGCAGACGCGAGGTAAGTGGGCAAACTCGGTCGACACTTGGAAACTTGGCAGAAAACGTGTGCGCGGGCTCGTACAGATACAACGGACAATGTAATGTTGCGCGCAAGTTGCGGTCACGAGTCCGTTGAGCACGGTCAGTGGGACGTGAACCGAATTAACATTCCGTTTTACCGGTACCAAAATTATTTCCCGTACCACCCTTATTGGCGGAAGCGCGACACTATAACGTGTTCGTGCAATTTTGCCGCAGAGACACTGCCACTACCACCCACCCCGTAGAGAAAGGGAGAGGGAAACTAGAGGATGACTCTACGGCGGTTACGTGCGGCATTGTTCACGACACTTATCACGATAAGACGGGAAAGTTAGCGATCTCCCGGGGAAACTTCTTGCGGACGGGAATTGCCGCGACAGAGTAACGAGAACGAACGAGGTTTCGCGTGTCACGCCTAATCTCCGCGCGGTGCAAATCAAGATCGCGAGTCGGCTGGAAAAGCGGCGAGACAACCCGTGTCGCGTCGTCTGAATAAGTGTGTCGAATATCACACCCGGTTGCTTTTAGATCACATCCCAAAGGATAAATTTCGTTACATTAGTATTTCCTCTCTTTTCTCTCTCGCTGTTGTTAAATCGTCTTTTATGCGCGAAATTTATGCTAACATACCGTTTCCGCAGTGTCTCATATCCTGACTTTAAAAAGACAGAGCGACACAAATTTCGCACGTTTCCGCAAATTTACTGTGACTGCTGTGACTTGACGAATCGCGAGCGTTTCCGCAAAAACCGAAGCATATACTTTCGTAAAGGAATCGCGTCGCTTTAACGTGATATATAATGATTATTCGAAGAGATGTTATAAGAGCGTGTTTCTCGTGAAGCGCGGCTTCTCATAACGCCCAACGTTTTATGGAGCAGCTTAACGTCTCGAAGGATGCTCCGATTGTCATACTCGCGTTTTCTTCCCGAGCTCGCGATGCTCACGGTGGAGTGACGTCTATCGCGGTCTGAAACTATGACTGCGGGGCGGAGAAGACAAGGGGGATAAAAGAGCGTCGGAGAATAATCCGTCAGAAAAAAGATTTATTCTCGTGAAAACTGTATTACCGGCCGTCACTCCGGGGAGCTTGGCAGGCGGTTGCATGTGCCTTTTTCCGCGAATTTATCCGCGTGAGGAGAGCACTAGAGCAGTTTCGGTTGCAGTGGAGGACGTGGAAAATTGGATGTTCAGCGCCACCGGGGTGCATTCCGAAATCTCCCTCGTACGTTCCGCGTTCCATGAAGGAAGAGAGAGAGAGAGAGAGAGAGCGCACGAGAGAACGTTCAGCACGGAATATATCCGCTGCTGCAGTCTCGAGTGACTGCATTTTCGAAACGCATAACCGTCGGCCAAACGAACACGTTCTGACGTCTTACTCTCCATCGAAGGATATAAGCACTCCCGCTCTACGAAGTGAATCGTATATTTTCGGCGTTATTAATAATAACCCTAGTTTTCGAGGGATGGAAACATTTGGAGATATAGCACGGCAGCTCTTCTGTGGGAACTCTGGTTCGCCAGGAGGAGATTTTACTTTACGGCTCGCAGCATAAAAACGCGTGTAGCGTTGATGTTTAAAAAAGTTATTTATGGAGCTTGCTTTATACTTTTTCATGTTTGTTCCGTTAATGGGCCATAAAATGTACCTACTTATATAACGCTCCGAGACTTTTACATCTTTATTTTATATCTTTAGTTTTATTGCATCTTTAGTTTTATTTCTTTTGGTTTAATTTACAAGGATGATACCCACTTGAATTAATTTTATCGAAGTCTTTAATTATAGTGTTATGTCACAAACCTGAAAGAAATTGCCTCTATTGCTTTACGCTCTACGTTTAAATTATTTAAATCTATCTAAATTATTTAGATATTATCCGCATAATGAGGCAAAGGACTGACATTTATGATTATATCGTTGGTGGTAAAATTGTGACGCGTTTCGATATAATTATCTCTAGTCCCCTCGATTCTTCACGAATCAACTCGAGACATATATGTATCAGACTTCGGGGACGGTGTCTCGAGCTCTTGAGATTCCTTCGAGATAACTGTATTCCTGAGACTTTCATCTCGGCGTTCACGGCGCGTAAAGGAGGGGTCAGCTCGAGGGGAATACTGACGCTAACTGTCAGGATCGGTGACATCCTCAGTTCGGGGTGGATGCGATAGATATAAATGCACTGAGTAACCAGTTATAGAAAATTCTCAGAGACCTCAATATCTTCGCTAAGTGATCACCGCATTATACGGTTGAAAGATGATACTATTCACATTTCGTTTTCTCTCTCTAACAGAAGAAAACAATATAAAAGAATTTATATACGTAAGAATAATGCACATATCAATCCTGGTATGTCAATAAGTCGCCAGCTATTGAAAATTGAATACCCACTGGCTCGGATAAATTATTTGTTTCTTTACTCCCATACTTAATAATGTGTGTACGTAACCATGTAACATATAATTAATAACCTTCAGGTCTCGTGTCCACATCTCTTTGCCGACATATAATTACATTAGTTCGCGCAGTCTCAACACGGAGACTCAGTGGTCATTCACCGGTGAGTGGTCGTTCACTGGTGCTACCGTACCTATCAGCCCTACGTGTGTGCTACCTGACTCTTCCGCGCCCATCAGGGGATGCGGTACAGCGTGGCGCTTGGGTCGGTGTCACGAGAGTGGGTCGGCCATGACGTCACGCGCGACTATGGGGAGAGATCGATCCCAGGATCCGCGGTCTGTGCCCCAGGGCGTAGCGGTGCTCTCTCCTCTCTCTCTCTCTCTCTCTCTCTCGTCTCGCGTACGTTCGAGATTTCTCTGAGGTCCTTCTCCTGCTCGCCCGAATTTTGTCCCGGGCTTTACGAGGCAGTTTGGCCTTTGACGGAATAAGTAAAGGTAATTTTGTAACGTTACGTCATTGGCCTCGATCTGGCGAGTTACCTAAAAATGAAGAAGGTAACAAAGAGCAATTCTAAAAGTCGCACTCGTGATCTTGCGATATCGTTCGATGAAGAATTTTTAAGTCTATCGTCGATTTCTCACAATAAAGAGAAATCGAATTGCCTTGTAATAATATCGATAATAGGCGAGAGGGAATATGAGATATTCATCGTGTGTTTTTGGCCTCAACAGGCTGCAAAATAGGTTTAATTCGCGAAGCTAATGGCCTATGGATGGGGATTTATTGATGACTATGTTCTTAACGGTATCCATTAACACATTCGCTGCACATGCATCACTTGCGTGTATACGTGGGAGGATATAACAGAATAATTACATGGATATTCAATTAAAATATAAAATAATTCAAAGTTTTTGTGGCTACACACAATATATATTGTTATAATATTCGTTAAATATTGCAAATTAAAATTACTCGATCGTATCAATCGTCAACTATTTCGGTCGACCATTTAATTCTATCTGCGGAGTTTAAATTTTTCAAGTTTTATTCAGAAACTCTCCTTATTGATGACCTCATATTTATTTTTGAATGACGTCGATGTTAGGTATTACTAAATTATTAAGTTATATGCTATTAAAATTAAATTATATAATTTGTTACAACGTCCCTATTATATTGTAATTAATATAGTAGTACGTATAATGTTACTATCACTAATATGAATTAATTACTATTTACTAATACTAAATAAAGTCCTATACACATTTCCAAGAAGAAACTGCATAACTAAAAACCGAGGTAATATAAAATAAAATCGTCAAATACTTCACTGATTATTACTTAAAAAAAAAAAATCTTGTAAGATATTTCTATTTAATTTGATTGATTATTTTATTATGACATCGCTGTAACATATAGCTCGTTCAGTTCCTGACACCGAATCAAGAACTTGGCGCGTCTGGCTGGAGTGGCAGTAAAACATACTCGAACTTCTGAATGTGTCGCGTAGATCTATAGAAGATTTTGACGTTTATCAAAATAACTGATAAACGTAATATACATCGTAATACATTGAGCCATCGTAATATATCGAGCAATAACGCAAGAGGAAACGATTACAAATGAGTTAGTAACACACAGTTAAAACTTCTGTTGCGTGTTGATCGTTTTGCAGACTTAATACCTTAAATTACTACGAAACGTTGTAGATTTAACGAAGTACAGGGGCATTTGCGTCGAATTACTCGCGGGTTAATGTGGAGTAGAAACGAGGGCGTCGATTTTGCGAATAAATATTATGCAGACGCGGATGCCAGTCGCCACTGCGCGTTTCGCGTCTCGTCTCGTTCCGTGTTCCGTCTCGTCTCATCTCATCTCGCTTCGTCGTCTCGTCTCGTCTACTCTCGTCTCGTCTCGTGTCGTCTCCTCTCGTCGCTTCTGAGAAGCAAGTCGCCCGCAACACCGCCGTACGTAGCGAAAGCTGGACGAGGACAGTTGTAAACGCAATTAAGTCCGGGCGCGATGCACGTGCGCCCGTTACCGCAAAGTACCGGCGACGGCGGACTTATTGCTGCTATACCCCGTCAAGTGAAACATAATTAAATAGGGCGAGTGCAAAGGGCGTGCGCGACGTTTCCGCGCCGCGCTTCTGCAACCCGCCGCCGCCTCGAACACCTACTTTTCATATGCGCACCTTAACGCGATTTTATACCTCTCGGATTTGTCGTTTATTTCTTCCGCCTTCCATTTTACATCTGAAAATTATTTAACCATAAAGCTGGCTGCAGTTAACGTCGTCAACATGATACGTCGGCAACGTGATACGATCATTTTGTTAGCTTCTCTTGCGATAAATTTGCAATAAATTTAAATTAAATTGTAATGTACAACACGGTCAAGTTTCTTTATGAAAAGCAGGCGTAAGATAAGCTCTGCAAATTACTTTCGAAATGTGGTAATAACCTGCAGTTAATTTTCTAATTTATAATATATGTCGAGAATTGTAAATAAATAAAATAAATAAATCTATAATTATGAACCCGATATATAGCTTATATAAATAAATATCAAATGGTACTATCATATCAGAATACATCATTTATCGAATTATCTATTATTAACGTCGTTTTATTGTTTTCTATCGTATAGCTTGCGAGACGGATGTTTCTCTTTTTTTTCTTGCTAATTGTTTTTCGCAGTTGTAATGGAATAACTACAAGAAAAGATAATGTTCAGAAAATGAGACATCTTTATATCTAGTTCCGCACCTTATGGTCGTGCAGAAAAACGAGACAGCTTTATTGCGATACTGGTTCTTTATGTTCGATACTTAAATTGTTATTTATCGAATCGTGGACAACGTGTACATCCGCGGTTCTACAGGATCAGTAAGTCTTAATTTCGGGACGATTGATAACACGACATAACGCGCTACGTGGCCATTTATTTTGCGATTTTACGAGAAAGAATCCGTGCCGTTTGGGTGATTTAAGTGCAGAGGTATCACGACGCGCGGGATATCGGTCGATCGACACGTACGCGGATTTAACGATGTCGATCGACGCGTAGCTACAACCCCCACGTATGAAATGGCGTTTATCCCTCTCACTCTCCTCTCCTTTCTCACTTTCTCGTTCTCTGCAGAAGCATAAAAAGCGGTTACAAAGGTTAAAACGCGGTCGCTGTCGTGATAGCAGCAGGTGGACCTAATAAATATGCATCAGTCGTTACGCTCGGCCTCGCGTAGTTTTTCCGCGAGCTACGCGAAGCGAGCTCGGCCGGGGTGTTGCGTGTAGAAACAGAATCGAGCCCAATATGCACTCGTGAATACGAGTCAATTCGATATCGACGTCGTCGACCTCGTCGGGATATCTTTGAAAATTGTGCTATTTTATTTGATCTAAGAGATTGAGCAGACGAGAAAATAATTAGGTCAAATAAAGTTAAGAATATAAGTGGCAAAACATTTTATAAAATAATAAAATTAAAATTAATAGATAAGTCGTACGTTCGTTATGAGCTAAGCTATGTAAGAAGGTCAACGGTCAAAAATAAAGATGCAAAGGATGTTGGTTTCAAATCAAATTGAACGTATAAAAACGATAGTATTATCGTTGATAAACTAGATTTTATTTGAAACCAACATCTTCATTTTGCTCGTATTTTTAGTTGCCCTTTTTACATGATAAAATTAACTTATCCACTCCTTCTGTAGATTTGTTACAAATAAATCGAAGTATCTAATATTTCAAGAATTGTAATTTTTATAAAGTAATGCCCTCGTTTTTCCATTTTATCAGCTCGGAATTAACTACAACTGTAATTATAAATCATATCAGTAAATTTTTAATTAAATAATTCATATTATTTATTAAGCTTCCAATTCGCTCATACATAAGGAATTATTGATTAAAAAAAAGATATTTTACTCAAAAATATATATTTTATTAAATTAATACAATTGCATAAAGGGACATTCTATTAATTATTCTATTAATTATTATTGCTGGTGAAATATTAACGTTTGCAATAGAACTTTTACACAAAAGATTCCATTAAAAGCATCTCTTTCTGAAATAACTGGTTGAAAATAATGGTATTTTTTTGGAATATATTCGCGCAAAGGATCGAAATATATTCAGTCGGCTCGCCATATACGTGATACCATCCCTAGTGCACCGAGGCAATGCGGCAATGCGTAACAAGCCGTTACCTCGTTCGTCAACGTTTACGTTGTATGAATATTTTTCGCGTACACGCATCGATCGTATGCGGATTTCATCCGTCGACACGAAACTGCCATGTAACTATGTTTAATACACGTCGATTTAACCCTTTAAGTGGAGGCAGCGGGTGTGGCTGCTTTTACCAATTTGCGCGTTAAACGATAACGATAAGAGGAGCTAGGTTAAAGCTATAGAAGCGACACAAAATGTCAACAATAATGTGTTTACATCGTGTAGCGATTGTAGTAAAATCAACGAGGTATAGATGCGTGCATTGTTCATTAACGTTGATATACAAGTTGTATTTTTACATTTTTAAAATTTTTGAAACATTTGAGGTATTTTCAGAGCTATATTTGTTTCATAATAACGACGAAAATATTTCGGATTTTTGTGTATATAGAAGTTATTAAAAAAAATATTTTTTTAATAACTTCTGATCTTCTAAATTAGGAGTGTTAAATTAATGTAACATTGTTCCCATTTGTGGCCTCAAATATAGATTTTTACATGAAAATATTTTCAAATAACGTTTCAAATAAGAATTGTTTCTTTGCCTCGTATATTTTTTTTACACGATACTATCTAAAGTAGCTTCATTTATTGTTCTCCACGATCTTTGCGTCTGTTATTTTTGCGTCACTAAATTTTTTGTTTTCTTATAGATTTTGCGATGCGACTGTTGATTCTGGATCTACTGCTCTTCTGTTTTTACAATCTTGTAAAAATAAGCTTCGTGTATTTATTCTTACTTATTTATATTTATATATATAATGGTAGGAGATACTAATAATTATTACATCGCGACTTTTCTATATTTTTCTAAAATTGAAATTATACTTTAATCTCGCACGTATTTGCATACTTATATAATTACATCATAACCATTTTATCATGAAAAATAACTAATTTATCTATTCAATTAAATAACTTTATTTCTTTTAACATTAATATAACAATTTAAGAATGCGTTCTATCCTAATATATTGATATTTGTGCGGCAAGCCGCGTCAATTTAGTGTATTATAATTTTTGGCTGCAAATTGACTTTTACTACCGAAAAATATGAGTGGAATAGGATAAGTCAGACGAAGTTTTGTTGTCAGACACACATATTCGTATAAACATTTTTTTCCTGTTTTACAGGGCACAGTGAATTATTAAAAAAAGATAAGTTTGCTAAATATTCTGTAAAAGTAAAAATCTTATCTCAAATCGAAATCTCAGCACAATTATTTGCTCGACGATGGACAGATCGTATTTATCGCTGCTGGCTCCGGCGCGTCGCGAGCTTGATTAGCGTAACGATAAGTTTATTCGGGACGGAATAATACCGCGCGACAACCATTAACCTATAACTTTCCGGTGTCATCCCGGTGGCGGCGAATACAGGCGTCGGTTAGGGTGAAAGCAAGAGTAGTTATCGGGCTGCCGGAAGGGTTATGCGAACAGACGCGCGCGTGCGACAGACGACGAATTTCGTAATAGCGTCACGAACCGTGGCCGGCAAACTTCATCCGTATTTACTAACGAGGCCGGCTGTCTTGCAACCCGTGGAGAGGATCGGAAGACACGTCTCTGTCTCGTCATATTATCGATAGAAGCGAACTGCTGGGCCATCACGATGTGCCTAAATTCTCCACGGGACATTGAGAACGTTGTGTTACGTTTCAGGTGTTCGGGTAATCGATAGCGCGCGCGATGCCGGCGATGCGAAAATACATAAGTAATTACCTTTGAGAGAGGCAAAGAGCGACGAGAACAATCTTTTCCTGTAGATAATTTTATTTTGTAGAACTTGTGCCAATGTTTTACAAATACGCCCTTTGCGTATGAAATGTTACTTTTATGTATCCATGATTTCACTCTAACGATAAATAATTCTCCCATGAGAAAACGGGATAAATGCAATTGAAAAAATTAGCAATGTTTCTCTCATATCTCTCGCAGTGTTTTCGTGGTCTCATTTCGATTTAAATGTAGAAAGTTTGCAGATGGAAAGAGTTAAAACAAAGCTACAAATATTTTTATTTTGTATCCGGCGAATATCGTATTTTGTGAATTAATATATATATATATAATGCCATCTCCGATTTTAAAATCAAAGAGTAATGTCATACGAATTTTCCAATTTTCTACGTTTTCATAAATTTATATTTAACTGGAAAAATCAAAAGATTCCCTTTGACTCGTATTTTTCTTTCCGATAAATATATAAAACAGTCTTCCAACATTAACAGAAGCATACATTTTTAATGAACGTTTCGTAAATTTTTTTTTTCTAATTTGTGAGTACGTACCCACGTCATCCGAAAAAGAACGGGAAAAACGTATACGTAAGTAAATCGAAATATGACTGGTCCCGGAGTATATTACATTTATATTTGCCTCGCGTAACCGGATATTTGCCATCGTATGTTAAACTTTCGTATTCACTTTCAAACAAACCCGAATTTCAATCTGGAAAGTAATTTCAGCGAAGAAGCGTTTTTTTTTATTTTGCGTCATATACAAGCCTACAATCAATTGGATTTCCCTGAACTCGCCGCTCTCGGCGCACGGAATTTGTATCTTCATTTAATCGGACGAAAAAACACGGGCGCGCGCGCATTTCTATATATGAACAGTGCGTACTTGCCGTACATTTGCCGAGTGCTCACATAACAAACGACCCTTGGCTCAATTGCCTCTACTGCTAATTAGGCGCTTTGAGGCGGCCGGGCCCGATGATTTACAGTTATCGGGATAGAGCGAGATCGATAGTATAGTGTCGCGCATTCGAGGGGTATTAGGTACATAAATTCCGTCCTTTCGCGAGGAATATTTTAACAGTAACTGCTGTACGCTCGCACTACGAAAACGAACATGCTTCGCCAATATTGCCTGATCTAATTATAAAATCTCACGTATTTGGCTTACAATCAGTCGTTTATAATTGATGTTTTAAAAAGTCTCATCGATTTTAATTCTTGAAAGTAGGATATCTTGATTAAAGTTTAATTCGATAGCGCATATGAAAAGTAGACATTTATCAATTCTTCTTAATTCACGGAATCGTTTCACACAGAAGCAGACATTAGGTAGCTTCATTCGCTAACCGCAGCTAACGAGGACGATTACGTCGGATTCTTAACGCAATCCGACGTTAACGGATGGCGACTGCCGGCAGGTCGGCCATTCGAGTTAACCGTATTCCCGTCTCCGGTATACGGCAGCTCGGACTATACGTAAGTTAACGGGGCACGGCATCGGGCTAAGTTCATTACCCGGTTAGTACGTTAATACCTGAGCTAAAGGCCCGGCTCCTGACCGCACAACCGGGGCCAAGAGTTTCCGGGCTCCTCTCCCCTTTCAGACGAACAAGCAACCAGCAACCGCCGCCACACCGTCACTGTAGCCAAGGGACCGACCGGGCTCGAATGTCGTCGCTATATTCGCGCGCTAACCGTGTATTCTCACAATTTGACGAGTCCATCCGGACTGAAACCTCCGCTCCCGCGATATCGTCCGTTTCCGTCCGGTGTACATGTATACGCACAGTTATAGCTATTCTATTCCATTCTATTCCGGCGGGGCTTGCGGTAAATCCGCGAAGGGTCGTGCGGCGGTTAAGGCGGTTTCGGATTAAGGCCGTCGGCATCCCTTTGGCAGGTATCGGATTCCGAGGGCGTGGGCGCGCGCACCACGACGCCCGATATATAACGCCCAACTATCTTCCCAAGAAGGAACTATGGCAAGTAGTTATCTCGCTTGTCGATATATCCGACGTGGTGCTCGAAACTCCGGTCGCGTTCGCGATCGATTAACGCGGATTTGCTCGGCTATGGAGATTTGGGGCGAGATGGAATATGAGAGGAGGAGGGAGAACGGGATTATTTAAATTACCTTTTAATTGTAATATCGTGTTTAATTTGTTAGCAGTATTAGTCAATAATAATTCCCAAAGGTTTCGAATTATATTATAATTTAATTATTATTAAATGTGTGTGTGTGTGTGTGTGTGTTGTGTGTGTGTGCGTGTGTGTGTGTTGTGTTGATGTGTGTGTGTGTGTGTGTGTGTTGTGTGTGTGTGTGTGTGTGACTTCTATATTAATTAACATTGTGACCTTTATTTGTTCGATTTGTCGATGTGCCGATAATTCCATAGAAAAGAACTTTGATCGAGTGAATTATTTGTTGCGAGATTTTTGCCTTACGTTCTCTTTCTTTCGTACATGCTACAAAGCATGTACAAAGTAATACGTGGTTAAGGAATCTCTAATTAAGGCATTCACGTTGCCTTGCGCACGTGTAGAATTTGAGGTGGCTCGGTTGACGACGTGCCACACACGCTTGAAGCGATGGCAGAGCAACGTGACACGTTATCCTTCGTCAGGACGCTAACCACACTCGGTGGTACGCTATCGACCGTTCGACGATGTGACCAGATCATCCTCTCGCTGATCAAAGCAGACGAAACTTTTCGAAAATAATCCGTCGAAGCATTTCGATAAATAGTAAGAAGCAAATTAATAGGCGATTTCAGAATTTAAAAATGTTTAAAGATTAAATTTGGAGTTAAAAGGATTAAAAAAGAGCTTAAAAATTAATAAAAGATATAAATCATAATTTCCTTTAATTTTTTCTTTGCATCTTATTGCTTTGTTGATTTCGCAGGAAAACTTAACATTTAACGTTTTTATTTAATTTTCACAAATTTATTCTGCTTGAACATAAAACTTTTATTTTAGACATAATTACCATGACGTTTGAAATTCGAAAGTTGTGACACTTATGTAATTTCCTAAAATTGCAAGATTTAAAAGAAAAACCGATACGGCTGTGTCTCAGATCATCTGTCCCGGGAACAAATAACGCAAATTACTTTTTGCCAGATTTACTTTCGCGCCAAGCGATTTGAGGCGAACAATAAATCAAGTAGCTCGCGTGGGAGAAGACGTTAAATACTTTTTCGTATCGATGTGTCATAGAGAGACGAATAAATCACGGCGTCGGTGCGAGCGCGTGAAGGCTTTAGCAAAACGTCCTTTTAACAGGGCAGCTTCTTATTGGTGAACCGCGACGTCGCAATTAAAAGCGACATTGAATAATGGTTAGCGGCGGCGGCGTAACCCGCAGCCGTAACTTGCGTCTTCGTGTTCAATAAACGGCTTGATTGTTTTACGATCGTCGTCGCGCGTGCATTTTCGCGCTAGCTACTAAGCGAACGCCGCCGCGCTTCACGCTTGCACGCGAGGTGCAAGAGGAAGTTTCGCTTCTTCCGGGAACGGGGATAACGTCAGTTTACAAATAGACTACCAGCAAGATCTAAAAGGAGAAAAGAGTTTTGCTGGAAAGGGGGAGAGGGCGGCGGGACTGGGCGTAGTCGGACGAACGATATAAATTACGGCCAATCCCTCGGATTAAAGTATCCAAAGAGTAGTCGCATTTGTTCGCGGAAAACGGAGCGACGTACGTCCCCGGGACCCCGGACGTACAAAGTGCCTTTGTTTAAACAAGGGATTTCCTCTCCACCTCATTCTCCCTCGGTCCTCTGGCGTATAGAACCGGCGTAAAACTTCCCCGCCGCAAATTCCCTCTACATCTCTTCCGGTTGTGCAAATTTTATCTATTGCGCGCCGTCACAGTGATGAATATCTCGGACGATTATCGTATTCAAACTTGGCCTTTAAGATGTCCGCATATTTTTCGTCAATCTTGCCGCGAGATCGTTGATAAAAGATAAGGCAAGGAAAATAATAAAAGTATAATCAATGGAGAGGCTACTTAGCAATTTTATCACTGTACTTATATCTCGAAAAGATTATTCCACTGTCGTAATACAAAGACAGAAAAAATAATTATTTACTTGAAAGTGAAATTTCCACGGTGAAAGGATAATATCATAATTTTTGCAGCAGAAGCGTTGAAAATGCGTCTTTTATCCTTGACATCTTTATAGAAAGAAAAACCTGTTTTAAGCTTTCCGGTTCGGACTTCAAAATATGTAGATCCAATGCCGTCCTTAAAGAGCGCGCGCGCGCGCGCGCTCTGCAAAGTGATGGGAAACGAAAACGCAGGATAAACTATTCTCCCTTGATTTCCAGCTTTTAATCCTGAGCGCGCTCTCTCTACGCCGGATCGAATGAGCCGGAGAAGATTTGCATCGGATTAAAAGTGGAATGCGGAATAATGTGAATTTCTCTCGCAGTCGCGGCAGGTATTGTCATGTATATTTCACATTGAGGCGGACGTTGGTGTTAACATATTTTCAGCATTTGGATTCTCGTTTTTGTTCCTCCCCCTCTCTTCCACTCCGCGCAGCGCGCGACGCGCGAACTTTTCCCGCGAAGGTTGAATCCATTGATCATTACTTTTTGGCAGTTTTGAGTAATGCGCGGTTATGGGAATTCTACGCTTTCTACAGGCTAACTGTATTGATTCAAGCGAGGAGTAAAAAAAACTTCTGTTTTATATACTTAAAGTACATAAAGTATATTTAACTTATCGCAAGTTTCCGATACATCATGCGATAGTAAAGAAAGACAGCAATCACTCATGCTTTTTTAAAATTATCGTTCCACGTTCTCTTTGATGATTTAGTACGAGCGGCATCTTGAAATTTTAAGATGAGATTTAATAAATAAACGAGATCTCTAAAAAGCGATAAATTACTTTTGGAATTTCGCGTTGAAAAAGACCACTCGCGAGATACATTGAGAGGCGATCTGACAAGATTAAATAAATTTCGAGAAAAAAAATTTTTTTTTTTTTGATTGAATGAATAGCGATGGTTGCAGGACGAAAAAATTGCAATATCTCATATCATATGCTCTTTTCATGTTTCTTCAGCCGAATCATCCATATTCAGATATCGTCTCGCGATTTCCAGTGCACCCGGTTTTACGGCGCGTCAGCTTCATGAATGGCCGATCTCTTTCTTCGAACGCATTAATACATTTTCAAGGGACGAGCAAGAAGCGGCGGGCGTGATCGTGCACTTTGGTTTTCGCGCCTGACAATTTAATCGCCGACGGGCGATTTAATAACGTGCAATTTATACGTCCGTAGCCGGGGCAAAGAAAACGTCAGGTAGCGGAAATCGCTCGTACCTCTCTCGCAGTTTCCTCTCTCGTTTTTCTTTTTTTCTCTCTCTTTTTTTTACGCGCGCGCGTGATTGCGATTTATTCGCGGTGTATACACGAGGTGCCCGCGACTTTCGCGTCTGTGGCTCGTCCGTCATCAACAGTTACGGATAATTAAGTACTTCGCGGTTGCAACCGTGCGACTAGCGCTCGCGCCGCCGCGCCGTCCCGCGATTCGCGCTCGGCTTGGCGTTTCCACGCCGATTCCGCGTCAGCGGCGAAATTGCGCGCGTGAGAATGGTCGCCTCTCTATATAGCGCATCCCGAAGGGTTGTACCGGACGTGTGTATTACGAAGGTAGGCAGGTGTCATTATCCGCGCTTTCTTTCGGGGTCATTGCCGGTCCCGCGTGTCACTAGCCTTTTCCCGTCATTTACCGTGAAGGGAAAGGCTGTTAGCTTCTCGCCAGGCTTGCTAAACTTCTTTTGTCAGTCACTTCGCTTTTCCGCTTTCCACCCTTTGTTTCCAACTTTGGTGTGTAACGTGTATTTTTTCCCCTTTGTACAGGAAATTCGTAATAAACCTTCGTACAGGAAATTCGCAATAAGGCTTGTGACTGCATCGTATTTTATACACATCGTAATTCTTATGATTATATATATTTTTTATATGTATATATAATATAGATATACATTTATGATAAAAAAATGATTTCTTATAATTTCTTACAATTTTAAACGTAATTGTAATTTCTGCTATATAATTTTTACTTTATTATGTTATTGTACATATTATCGAAGATAATTGATTCCGTGATAATGCTCTCTTTCTCTTTTAACAGTCGATAATACGTCTCTTAATTATTTGTCATATTGCTACCCCCTGCGCTGTTATATTTTATACATTGCGTACCTTCCACTTATTTGATTGCGCAAAAGCGTTTATTACAGCGCATAATGAATATTTTCCTTCTTCCTTTTTCACTCCTCTCATCTAATTGTCTTCCAATGAAATTGTTTACATCCCGACGAGAATGCTATACTGTTTTTGTTATTCTATACTTAATTACTCCAGCAACATCTGCTTTTGCATCGTTAATTTTACTAATTCAGTTTATCTTAATCAATTAATCTGTTTAATTAATACGTCCAATACCTCTCTCGTTCCTCTTATGCAGCTCCGTTTGAGGGATTTCATTATATGCTTTAACATTTTACGCAATTGAAGAATTCAACCTAAAATCTATCCCCTTAATCGCCCAATCCATTTAAAAATTTATGGGAATTTGTTTAACTCGCTTTCAACTTTATAAGGATAATTTTTGCGAGTTCTTAAAAAAGTGGGTCGGACCGCTGTTGCGCCGGAGCGGAGTCCCCCGAACTCCCATTCTACCGAGAGGCTTAACTCTGATATAATAAATGTTTCCCTTTCTCCCTCTCGTTACGTCCTTCCGCCTCATCTGCTCCGTTCCCTAAAAGAGGGAAGCTAGTGTCGAAAAGGAGGGACGCCGTATAATCGCCTCTATACGAGCCTGGTCTATCGATTTTCCTCGATGTCACGTATAGCGAACGTGCCTCTTTCCACGGAGGCGTATCGCGCGCGCGTTAGGTTCGGTTATGGAAATTTTGGCGTCGTTGTACTCCCCGGACTCTGATTACCGTGATTATACGCGGCGGTATGATCGCGTATCGTGGCGCGTCCCACGGTGCGGCGCGTGAGAAAGAAGCGTTTCCGCACCCGCGCGCGCGCTTCCACTCTATGCAGGCGCGCGTCTCTCCGATAATTAGAGCTATGGCAGCGGCACGGTGGCAGCGGTGTAACCGCATCGCGTTGCGAGGAGAGTCGCTGCTCTCAACATCGCGCGAGTGCGAGTGCGAGCGCGCGCTTCCTAAGGTGACGGCATATCGCAAGCCTGGTGTATGCATTGTTGTCAATGCGCCACCGAGAGCTGCCGTTTAGACGCGTTATCTGCATTCATCGACACGTCGTCCTCGCCCCCATCGTCGCCGTCGCTCTCGTCGTCCTCGTCATCATAACGCGCGAGCACGAACTCCCCCCGCGGGAACCCCCGAGCATTATCACGCCGTCGAATCCCGCCGATTTACCCCATACAAGACGCCTCGTTGAATCGATTCGACCGATAAACCCAGATCCGTGACAGCTCCGGGATGCATTACTCGCGCGTCGATGCATCGCGATAATACTCGGCGATGGATTGTTAGACTAGAACTTGAATTTCCGAGCGATGGCAACTATGCAAACTTTCTTAAGCTTACTCCGTTAAGTAAGTGCATTGACAATTTTATGCTATAGCGCGTATAACGTAATTGAATCGATGGCGCGGATGAAAAAGCTGATGCTACTTATTTCGGCTTTAATTGCGGAATAATGAATCGGGGGAGAGTGCTTAGCGATTTTCTTTCATGTCTACATCTACCTACATTTCCAATTAAGTGGAAGTCTATGAAATGCGAGTTTAATTAGGTTTAATCGCTTTTGCAGCAGTTGAAATTACCCTAGTCAAACACGTTACCGGGCGATTTCTCAGCGCTATTGCCTTTCTGACGGCGCGGACACCGTTATGGCGCAACGTTACGCGAAAATGGAGCCGCCGCAGTCGTCGAACCGGCGAACGCGCTAAACGGCAATGAAGGAACGATGAAGGGGCGTTACATTAACGCGCGTATATACCCGTTATAAGCGTAGCATCGTTTTAATGGCCGAGCATTCGTCGGGTCTTTTACTCCCATGTCCGTGCGATCGACCGCGTCCGACTTCGTCTTGAAAGATCCGTCGATCCGTTGAAACTTGTTTCCCGCGACCGGATGAGCCGGCTAGCTAATCCAGGAAGACGGACTGCCGCGGAGTAATTTGTACGCCGGACGTGGAATCTCTCCTTCACTGTCATCGGCTCGTCTACGCCTTACGATCGCTAAATTGCCGCGCGCAGACACGTTTTTGCGCTACATGTGACACGATTTTTCACCATTTCCCGTTCGCATTCCGCACGCTCTCGCAATCCACGGCTCGTCGGACTGCTTTTCCGTCGAGGATACTCGCTTTCCCGTTACACACGACTTCGCCATCATATTGTCACTTTGCGAAATACATGCAAAGTGACTTTTGCCTGTACGCGGGAACAAAACCTTCTTCCACCTAAAAGTGGTGCGCGATCCGTTAAATCGGAATGCACTTGTGAAAATATAGTGCATTTACTTTTCGTCTGTCTTGTCTTATTCTTGTCAAAATTCTCAAGCACGAAGTGAATGAATTTTAAGGATAGATTTTTCAATGAATGTAAGGCCGACATTTCCCCAATTCAGTAGATTAAATTTTCTCACTTTTCGTAATTTTTTATGTTGTTTTTCAAAATAAAATAACGTTGATTTAATATTTAACGAAAGACAATGAAAAATATGACGACAGTGAATATAAATTGAGCTTTTATGTTGAAAAGATGGTGTTTCTTTAACCTTTCGGAAGTGGCGCGCGGTCTGTGAGAACGCACCAATAATTTTTCTTTCTTTTTTCTTTTTTTGTTTTTTTAATCAACATATGGAAACACTTGAGTATTCTTTATTATTTTACAAAGTTCAGATATTCCTCTTTGAAAATAAAAAATTAGAAAATAAAATTTTTATTTCACTTTTTGAAAACGATATATGTCCATAGACCGCGCGTCACTGCTTATGTATATACTGTCAGGCGGTGCCACTTCCGAAAGGTTAAATTATTAACATTTTAATGACCAAAAGGAACGACTGATGACTGTTAAGAATTAACCGACGTTAATTAGTTAAAAAAAAATAAAAGAACTAGATTTAAAAAAAATTAATTTTTTAAATATTAAAATTATAATTGAGTACCAGTGTGCGAATTCTGATGATTCCGAAAATCATTTTAGCGCGTTTTGTTCGAGGTGTTGATCGTGGAGCGTAATAAAGAATAAAAAAAGAATTTTTTTATATTAATCTACCTCGCGTACATGATAGAATTCACTCGACTATGACGTGCCTAAAGGTGCAATTTCATCTATTCAATTCGCGCGCACTAATTACAAGACACGAATTCGTCGTTCCTTTCTCGTCTGTCGCTGCGCAGCGCGGGTATTAATCCAGCTTGGACACCGCCTCTCGTAATCAATGACACTTCCATCGATCGTTATCTCTCATGGATCTGGGAAAAAACCCCGTTTGATTCGCACTTGCCATGAATTCGGGTGAATTACACGCTTACGACATCGGTAAACCCTTTTTTAAAGCGACATTGAATTTCCATCTTTTGAATCTTTATTAAGCTATATGTATAGATTTTTATCTCGCAGGAAATAAAAATAACCGATAATCCCGACATCCTTTTTGTAAAAACGGCCAAATTTTTTTATTAGTAACAGAATAATTATGTAAGGATTAACAAAAGCTTCACATCGAAAAATATATAGATATTTAATATTTTTTATACAATAAAAGTATTATTGTTATGTTCGAGACTTTTTATATTATAAAAGCCGCATTACGCACAGAAAAATTCACTAATATCATTAATTCTCTCTGATATGTTTTCTTTTAAATGTGCTCTTTTATTGTTCACGGAAAAAAAAGATTAGCTACTGTAGCTAAAATAGTCGTAATATATGGATAACCAACATTTTTTGCAATAAGAGTAACATTTTTTGCAGCGAGAACAAAAGGTTTTGCTATACTATTGCTAAACTATAGCTCTCGCT
Source organism: Temnothorax curvispinosus (assembly GCF_003070985.1). NCBI lineage: Eukaryota > Metazoa > Arthropoda > Insecta > Hymenoptera > Formicidae > Temnothorax > Temnothorax curvispinosus. The sequence continues at coordinate 31,627 of NW_020210206.1, forward strand.
GCAAAAAATATTAGTTATCCATATTTTACGACTAAATTTAGCTAAATTTTTTTCCGTGTTAAGATTATGCATGTCAGTTATACAGTATTTACTTTAAATTTAGTATCTCACGTTTCTTAAGGAGATAATATTTGCCAACGGTGATCGCGCAATAAGTTCGTCAAGATTTCATCAGACTATTTAGCATTCCCATAAAAAGGTTCTTTAATTAGCCGTAGTTTGCGAGAAGTCGATGCAGAATTGAATAAGTTATACGCGGGCTCTTGACATCTAAGAGGCTATCGCTTTGCTTTGATATCGGGACTAAATAAGTAAGAGCGTGCCCGGCCATCGGCGGCGGGAGCCATGTTCCGAGTTTCGTCGACTTCTGACTTCTGTATCCTTAATAGTCCGAGCCGCCGTTTACCACTACCATCGGCCCCGTGTCGGAAGTGGAATAACTACGTTGTAGTATCCGGCATCTAAAGAGCTCGGGCGCGGGTAGGTAACAACGGCTTCGCGTATCGAGGGAAGAAGATCCGATTATGGCTTAACCGCATTACACGCGGAAAGTTTACTTTCGGTAATTCCGAGCCGGAGCTGAGACGGGGAATGAAGAGAGCGAGAGAGACGGAGAGAAACGAAGGGTGCCGTCGATGCGATGGTTACACCTGTAACAGCAGCACCTGCATGCCCATTTCCGTTTCACTCCGTTTCGGTGGAACGCGTTTGGAGTATCTTGGTATCTGCTACAAGAAGAGTTTTATCGTGTTGCGTTTTCTTTGTACAGACTACGTGCGCAATTTATAGTGGCGTAATTACTAATAAGTTTGGTTATTATTAAACTTAAAGGCGCAAATGACGTTAAATAGATTTTTTTTTGCAAAAAATGTCAATTTTACTTCGAATGTCAAATCCTGGCATAAGAATTTTAATTTTCACGTTATTAGAGAAAGATTGGAAATATCATAAAGTATCTTTTAATAGCTTCTTTAGCAAGATAAAGTTCGTAAAGGAATACTTGAAACTTTAGAAACAATTTAATCTGAATTTTCGTAGCTGTAGAGATTACACGCTGTCGTGTAATCTTTTGATATCTCGCCATGTTTGTAGAAAGATTATATTAGTTGTTTATTCTTTATAAGTAATTTATTACTTATTTTGGAACATATTACGACTTTGAAGGCGATCCTTAAAATTAAGCGTTAAAATAATTATTAAAAATGAATTTTGCTCGAACAATGCGGCAGGCACAGCTGATAGAAGATTCAGTTGCGATGAAGTTTCAGTCGCCACTACGTTTCTGCGCTTCGACACTGGTTGTCGGTGCATCGAGGTGTGTATAATGCATTCTCGCAGGTTGACAAGGCGGGCTTACGCGTCGAAGCAAGAAGAGTGCTCGCGCGATTCACACGTGGAGAAGTGCGCGCACACACACGCACGTACGCACGTATGTGCATTGGGTCGCGTTGTTTGCTGTCGCACGTGTAAACCGGGATAACGTATAATACCCATAATGGCAGTCGTCGCGCGTATTACGTTGTTCATGAACCGTGCCTCGCACACCCCCATGGACTCTCTGCGGATGCGGAGGGAGGTCATCGGACGCTCGTTAACCCCTTCGAGCATCGAGTTCTTATCGATTGCGTGCGGGCCGCGGTAATAATTTATCGCGTTCGATGGATTCGTTAGGTGAGCAAACCGCGCGTTGTCCGAGGTCCGACCGCGCTCGGAAACAACGAGCGATCATTGATAAATTCAAGAGACATAATGAGAGAATATATGAATATAAAAGCTTGAGAAATCTTTCTTTTGGATACTTGCGAAGAAGCAAGATCGCGCACTTTTAAAATAAATTAATTATACGGATAAAAACTTGATCAGATTACATTTTACATCAGGATATTAATTAACAACGATATTAATTAGTAATGTAATAACATAATTAAATAGAGTTTTTATAGAACACGATATATAATACTTATAAACAAAATTCTGGTGATTTTTACGAGTTTGATATACTTACGTCGATATTACTCGCCGATTATCTTTTTCGTCGCAGCCGTTCGCGTGTCCGACGATTTTTGATTTAATTATGTAACAAAAAGTAACAAAAAGGTAATGACTCGGTCAGCTCCATCGATTCTCTCTCGAAGGAGAAGATTCGCGCACGCGTCAAACGAGGGGAGAAATCTTAGCAGCAGCTTGTAGGCAGGTGGATCCTCCACCTGGCAGGCACCTGGCGCCGTGTGTATCTCTCTGAACAGAGTCCCTTAAGGATCACTCACTGGCACGTGCGAGACTACGTAAGTCTAGAGACTGAATTATCATTCGGCGTGCAGGTTGCCCGGTATACAAAAGCATTTGGTGGATATAGGACGATTTCCTTTGTTGAAAATTGAAATATAAATGTAGGGTCTTTTGCTTTTGTTTTTATGTCTTTTGAGAAGTTGCTTTTAAGCATATATCATTATTTGTGATTACACAATGTGCATAAGCTTCTTCTATCGATAATCTTGTAAAAGTGCGTGATCATGTTTCTTCGCAAGTATCCAAAAATAGCGAGCTTCTGCAATTTGTTTTTCCTGCAGAGAAATGAATCGGACATTATTATGATACTTTATTCGTTTCTGACTTTCTAAAATTCGCCGAATTTTAGAATTGCCGAGAAGTAACGCATACGTTTCTTACGGCGAAAAAAATGAAACAAGCTATATCTTACGTCTGCTAGTTTAAAATAGCATCAGGAAAAAATTTCAACTCTTTGCCTGCACTTTAGCTTCGCTCGCGTAATCTAATTCATATCCGGGTAATTACAAGAATATTAGCTAGCTAGCGCGGAGTTTGATTTAGCCAGGTAATGCTTCGGATATTACGACTCTTCGGGTATTCAGCGTCTTTCTGCAGTGATTTTGATTGCCATTTGTATACTTCATAGAGAGTTGTCTTAAGTTTCAGGTTGACACACGAATATATTCGGTTACTCAAATTAGGTATCCGATACACGTATTTCTTGTCTGCTTAAAATTGTATATTTAAGTATCTCGGAATCCGATTTTTTGTAACGATTCTCTAAGTGTTCGAGTGTTGGCAATGCTAATGCTATTACGTTGAAACAATGAGACGTGAGAGACTTAAAGTAAAACATATGTTCTTTGGATTAAACCGATTTAATTCTTTGAAGAGAATTCGAAAGTGGATCGAAATGTTCTATGCATTTTTACAATTGATTATTACAACTAAAATATAACAGAATACTGTGACAATAATTACAGTCAGAGTCTAAATTAGTTATTTCCTTATTCTCGCGAGTCTGCATGAAAATCTGTCTTTCTTCTTTTATTAAAACAACGGATGCTAAAAAGCGCCGTGCGGCTAGGAACGCGTGCGAAATGCGAAGGCTTGTTATCCACATAAGGACCAGGATTTGCGGGCAAAGCGTAATTAACTCGTTGCGTGTGTTCTTGTTTTGCAGGTGAGTGCAGTAAAGTCGGAGAATAGCTGGTCGTCTAATTTTCGCGAGCCTATGGTTACGCGCGTGCCACAAATGGCGCAGCAGAGGGAACTGCGGGCGATGACACGGAGAGAAAGAGAGAGAGAGAGTGAAAAAGAGTTGGACCCGTGTACAAACGCATGTCACGCGTAAGTTGGACAACTTTGCTCGCAAATAGCTCACTTTTTGGCTGTAATTACTATTGTCCGCGCGAACACTTTTGTGATAACCAGTCACTGGTTTTTCCGGCTGCTGAAAGAAGTTATTTTTCTGTTAATTTATAATTTTGACCATAATTGCGAGTAATATTTTTTTTTGTAAAAAATAAATTTACACAAAGGTTTTACATTGATATACATAATTTTTTGCAACAATTTTATTATACAATCGTAGTATTTTGTTCGGCAAACGTTTACATTACAGATAATATGTATAAGTATTATATTTAATTCGCTTATTTTACTTATTTATATTCGCTCTTTCAGTATATGGAGGGGTAAAAGCCATAGTGGTGTAAATGAAATTTTTTAAGATATTGACTTGTGTATAGATGCAATCTATACAATATATAAATTGCATTTATGCACACGAGTCAATATTTTAAATAAAATTCACTTACACCACTATGGCTTTTACCTCTTCATATATTAATGTATTTATTTCCTGGATTTATAAATATCTTTTTAGATATCGTGATATGATATCATAGAAAATATAAAGTTACAGGCAAAGACTATATATCAATACTCCCGTTAATAGTACTTAATAGAAACCTGTTTTTCCGTTTCCAATTAAACTTCGCCGTATAGAAACTCTATAATTTCCTCTCTTAATGAATCGCATGATTTGCATTGAGATGTATTCCGAGCGCAATTCTGAGGAGAATCAGTGACAATACCGTTAGGGCGCGCAAACAGTAAACGGAAACGGGTCATCTTTGCGCGAAATGCCTTTAATCGACGCCGGCATATCGGCGCACGCTTAATGAAAGACGGGAGCGCGCGACACTCGACGATGCGATGCTCCCACATTAGACGCTTGATATCGATCGTTAGTCGAGTATATACCGTCGAGATTAATTGAGTCTAATTAAAGGCGGGCCGAATGTAGCAATTAGTATGAAATCAATTAACGAGCCGGTCATCGACGACGCCGGCGTACATTCCGCGTTCCGCTTCTCGCCGTGATCGGATCATCCGCGGCCGATCGATCGATACCTCCCTCGCGGGCACGGCGGATCGATATACCCGGCGGTTGATAACGATAGCTATCGTCTTGACTTTGGAGGCAAACGGGATCAAAGGATCCACCTGCAATCAGCGATCGATCTTTGCTGACGCCTCTGCGGCGCGCGTTGTAGTTTCACTTGATGAGAAAGTTATATTCGCAATTTCGCATAACGCAGATTCAGACATTCATATACAATTGTACGACAGATATTCAAAATAGAAAAGCTGTTAGAAAAATTATTATTCAGAGAAACATTTAAAATTGATATGGAACATATATTTCACCGATTACTAACTTTTATTTTTTTTTATTAATTAAAATACAATTGAAATATATGACTGCTATACACACTCGCGATGGTTATTTGATATTGGACGAATCGTGTTTGCAAGTAATTCTTAAATAGATCATAATAAGCTTTCTCGTGAGATAAATGGGAATCTCGTAAACTCATCGAGTCTCACGTCGGCGAAATTGAAACGTGAACATTTTCGAAAACTCTCGATCCTATAACCCTTGCTCTTTTCGCGTTTACCCAAGAATAAAGTTTCGCCGAAATGGAATTCCGCTTGACGCGCGCGCGATAGATTTAGGTCGTCTCCGTCGAATATCGCGATCCACCTCCGCTTCCTTCCCGTCTGCTTTCGGCGGGAATCTAGCGCACTGAAATATTCGGCGTGCTCGCGGCGATAGGAAGCGGAATCGCGGTTGAGGGTTCGCGGCATTTTCGAGTTGGAATCAAATTTCTACCTCTCCCTCCCCTCCGCTCCGCCGGTCGTCGTCTCCCCGTCTCTGCCTCATCCTTAACTTCACGGTACCAACTTGCGTCTTGAATCGCCGAAGTTTCGGGGCCGATGGAGGTGAGTTCTCTCTCTCTCTCTCCGTTCTCGCGGTGGACTCGCGGCTTGACAGCAACCGTTTCGCTGTACATATTGGTACGAGAGAGAGAGCCTCCCGCGAGTCTTCCCTCAGGACATGACTACGCGGGGCCGCTATAAAATTGAAAAAGTTCATCCTCGAGCGCATATTCCCGTTGCCGCGTGCGGCGCGACGCGCCGCATATCATTGCTATGTTATCGGGTCACGAGAACGGTGTGGCGAGAGAACCGTAAGTAAAGACAGTGGTAAAAAAAAACACAAACGATAAAACGTAGGTAGTAAACAAATCGTGCGACCGCAATCGAGCGATTCTCGAGAACGCCAGTTGAAAAGGAGCGTCGGGTGAGAGTATTATTTGAAAGCGCGAGAGAAGAAACGCGTTATTGAAACGAAATATCGACACCCATTGAGGATAAGGAATCGATAGCTTTTTTTTTCGCGCCGTTCATAAATGCGTCATCGCGCCATGTACAAACCCATGTCTGGAATATAACATTGATACGATTATCGGTAATGGGATGTGCGATTGGTACTCGAGTAGCCTGCTATCCGGGAATTCAAACCGTTTCCCAACAGAGATAACCGTGTACGGATTGTCCCGAGAGAAATCTGCCAGACTTTGAGAATATATTATTCAAGTGATTTTCTAAACTGAGAATCGTATGTGGATATGGGTTGGTTCTGAAATCTTTATAAAGTTGCGACCGTTTGTTGAATTATTTCAAGTCGCGACAGAGAAGTGTCAATAATAACGCGCGAGATAACACCAACCACTTAATTTCTCGGATCTTGCAAATGATATTGGTTACGTTTACACTCTGAATTTAGGCCGCGGCCTATACCTCAAATTTGACCTAAATTATTTAGGCCGCCTGCTGTAAACACTTGATAGGCGACCGGACCTAGCTTCAGGTCACGAATTTGAGGTATAGGCCGCGGCCTAAATTCAGGGTGTAAACGTAGCCATTAATTAAGCTAAATGGAGAAAAAAACGACAGGCGCGAAAATAACCTTTGCTTAAAAATGTCTGACCCTGATCGATCTACTTTTGTTTGTATCGTTGCGTGTTAATTGCATTCCAGATAGAAAGATTAATTGGCACCGCTGGAATTCGAAAATTACTTCGCGAGGAGAGATAGAGAGAAAGAGTGGCGAGAGCCGAATAAAATACGTCTCGGTAACGGCGCCGTAAATTTAGAAATTGCGTATATCGAGCTAAGAAAGAGAAATTTCGCCGAGAGGGTAAATTCTCGTCTGTATGACTACGAAACTTATATAGGGCGTACCGAAAGTCAACAGGAAATTCATCTGTTATAACGACCGATTTCTTGATTATATAGTTATACGACTGAAAGTTAAGTTACGGATTTGAAATAAAAACTTGCATTTATCATCGTTTTTTGTTGATGAAATTTGACGTACCTATAAGGTACAGAGATTTTTTTTGCATCTGCAACATCTAGAATTGAAGCTCGTAGCGGACTCAGTGGCGGCTTCGGCACTCGAGCGGGATTAAAAATGGGACCGAATAATTTTAGAAATGCCTGGCCGTGTGCTCTCTCTCGGATATCCGGATATCAGAGAAACCGCCTCTCTTTCGGCGTACGCCCCTTTCGCGTTCGTCCGCGCTCTGACTACCCGCGAGTGGCAATATCTCGCGAGTACGCGATCGACACACACGACACACACACACGCGCACACAGAGCACACGTAGCACACATTGGATTCCCACACTCCCGTTGCACACTCTCTCGTAACCTCGATATTACCGAGTCTCTCTTTGGGCTTTTTTTTCCGGCGCGGAAAACGACCACAATGGCGCTAACTCACTGACGCTTCGTACCGTATTTTCGTCGATAGCAAATCTTGCGGTCGCCGACAATCTTCCGCCGCGGGAATTCTGCCCCGCGCAACATTGTTACGAGTTCGTATTATACTTCATCGTTTATATGCCGTTCGTTGCGATAACCGCGTTCCTTTCCATCGACGAGGATCGAGAATTGAGAATTGCTGAGTCACAGTCGTGCGCCCGCGCGTATCTCTCCGGGGGCCGATACAATACAGATCATATTTCTCTGGAACGTTGGCTCTAATTCGCGATCGTAAACGTATCGACGAGATCGGCAACGACGTGAATCAAAACTGTGTGTAGCGCGCAGAAAAACTCGCCACAGCCTGGTAAATTCGATGAAATTTTACAGTTTCACCCAAACGCAGTGTGATTCAATCTTAGAGTAATTAAATTCATAATTAGTTTCTATTGTAAAGAGATAATTTCTTAAAGTTCGCATTTTGAAGAAAAGCCAGAAAATTATCATTAAGATGGCTTCAAGATGTTATATGTCTACAGATTAAATTTTTTTAATTTAGAGAAAAGTATTTTTTTAGAATCACTAACAGTATTTCTTCTAAACTTTAAGAGTCAATATAATTACTGACAATAAGATTAATTTCTTTTAATGTTATCGATGATTACATTTTTAACAATATTGAAATGAACGAGGAAATAGGATGTGAATCGAAATATGTTTTTATCAATAGAATTTATTGTTAGCAAAAATGGACGAGTGGCTAGTTTAATTAGAGAAATACGATTCTTTTCGGCGTTTTGCGAAAAAGCAATTTTATATGACACTCTACCATTTCATATCACCATCGATTCGAAACAAAAATTGAAAACCAAGAGTTTGTAACGGTACGATGTTTCGAATGTATTTGCTTGTAACCGATTGGCATTTATTCAATCTAGCTCAACGAAGCGTCAGTTTGCAGCACAAATGATCTGGTTAATAATCTCGTTGCTCCACGCGCACAGAGCGTCGTCTTTGATATTAATCATCCTATCAAATCATTGATCAATAAATACCGTTTGTGTCGAATCGACGGTGCCAAGCGCGTTTCTGATTGATGCAAAACCCAACTGGTCGGTGACTTGTGTGCATGTGTGCGAGTTAACAAATCGACTGTATTGTCTGTAAAACAATGTCGCAGATTATGAATCTAATAACGATGGAAACTCCTATTATACCCGCCATAATAAGATTCTTTCTCGCTATTGCCGAAGCGCCGCATATAGAGACTGAGAGAAATAGAGATGTAGGGAAAGCGCGAGAGGAAAGGAAGGGAGAGGGGGGAAATTCGTGTTATCGATCGTGCCGGATAATCGGTGCTGCGTGAGCTTACAGAATATCGGAGAGTTCGATAATACCGGTTGAAATTGATATTTTCGCCCGTGCACGCTACCCAACAACGTTATTGGAGCTTCGAATCCCGATTACCATAATATTCACAACAGCAACAAATGGCGAAAATGGCGTTGTCGGGGATTTGCGGATTATCCTGCGGCCGCATTAAGCCGCATACACGCCCGCGCGAGGGGGACTCGCCAGAACGGCCAACTCCCATTTCGACGTGCGAGAAAAAGCAAAGGTGTCATTTTCAACGTAATGGTAGCCGAATTGAGGAAGACGCGATGAGAAAGATATTGCGCCTTGCGTTAACATTCGCTGCGTGTGTTTACATGCACGAGCGACTGAGAATTGATGCAGTTCACTAATACCCGACTAATACTACGAAATAAACGTTTCGTCGGTTTATGCGCGCGAGTCAGGGCGCGGGGGAGGAAAAACTTTTTCTTGCTTGCTACGGGAAGAAAAGTCTTTCCGAGTCTTTTCCGAACAATAGGAGTCTCTTAAAGACTTTGGTAAACGCCACGGAAGTTTTCCATAGTCTCCGCTAACTGCGGCCGCGTTCTTAATTCTTTAATGCGCTCGAGAGCTTTTCTGAGACATCTTGCCAACAATATTAATAAGTACTACTGTTCTAGTTAACAGTACATACTAATATTATTGCAGAGAATATTTTAATATAAATATTTTGCCAATATTTTACATTATTGATGCTCGATGGAGTAAAGGCGATCGTATTTAAACTGACACACATCTCTCGTCATTACGATTTGTAATTATAATTATATTTATCTTATTTGTGAACTCAATTATTCATTAACGCGCGTTGGCTTTTCCTAACCAGATATACTCGGATTTTGATATACCGCTTTTATGTAACTTATTTTGTAATAAGTATTGATTATATATATATCTGTTATTAACCATCATTATACGGATCTCTTGTTAAATATTCTCCTTAGAAAATAATCGCATAAGTTTATAACGCGCCATTGTTACGGAAAAATCTGATTTTCTCTGAAGTTAGCGCCTTATTTTCAGAATTTCGATACAATTAATAGAGTTTTCCTGGCTCTTCTCCCCAAGGAGCGAGTTCTACAGTTCCTGATAAGTTTCAGAAAGAGTTTCCACGATTAACACTTGAAACGATAAAAGCAAAAATGGAAAAGTTTCGGTGATTTTGTAACCGCGGGTGAAAATTTTATATAAGCTTTCATGTGGATGAAAAATTTTTCCGCAAAAATGTGACGATTTCTTTGAAGTTTCAGTCCCTCGAGAGTACTGACAATTATTTTTTTTTACAATCGGAGCGATAAAACCGAATATGGGAGAGTTTCGGTCATATCTGTTTCTTGCATGGAAATTTTTTAAATTCGCATGAATATTTTTCTTCGAGAATGACATTTTTTTGAAAGATATAGATAGCGCGTCTTGAAAATTTTATGAAATTGAATTGGGACAAATCGATCATTGAGAAATCAAGATGAATTTTTCGATAAAAAAAAAAGTAAAATTAGCATCCCGTATTCAGAGCTTCTTGTTTCTTCAGTCGTTAGCGCTATTCTGGAAACGTATCAGGGGGCCGCCCAGAGCCTCTATCAATCACATCGAAATTCTGAAGATGGGGTGCTAACTCCGCGGAGGTTGATTTCCGGCGATTTGCGGTTTACTCGATCGTCGATCGCGCCCGGCGAGAATCGTAACGCGAGCGCGCGCTGTAATGATAGCACCGGGTGTGTGTGCACAGTTCGCGAGGAGGGAACAAGTTCGCCAAGTGCGATGAACCACTCTCCGGGCCGGGTGCGCGGAATAAAAAGTCGCTGCACATACGCGGCACACACTTGCCCAACCTACCTACGAGTTCTCCCATCCTTTCCTCCCTTCTTCCTTGCCACGCTCGCCGGAACAACCTGTTCCGCAGGATCTGCCCGTAAAATTTACCCCACGTGAACGTCTGCTGCACCGGGCGCACGCAAGGCGCGCGCGCACACGCACTCCCACGTGCATGCACCGGCCCCAGGGTTTTTTTCCCACCGGAATATAATATAAGGACATGCGATAGTGTGTAAATTACGTTACTTAGTTATGATAGTTAGCCGGACGGGGGAAGGGGGGAAAGAGGAGCAGTGGTTTATTCTGTGAATACTCCGCGCGAGTTCTCGGCCACCGTGTGTATTTCTCAGCCTGATACGCGTTTCAATTTTCCATAAATCTGCTCTTAAAATCTTGTCATGCGATGCACCTCGTATTTTTCCACCGCTGGCGCAACACGCCGATATATATCGGACAACGAGATTAAGCGGCATAATAACGAAAAATGATAAAATCATTATGCGTGCGATGAGACTAATGGCGAAATAATTAAGAAAAAAATTATAATTTGAAGAATATATAATTTTGTAATTAAATTTTATAATTAAAAATTATAATGGCCAATGTGCGCGTGTCAATGTTTGAATATACAATCGCTTTTATTGAGCTCCGTAATAAAACATTTGCAAAATATTCATATTAAAATTCCTGACATTTCTGCCTATCACGCATTACATGATAGGCACGTGATATTACAATTTATCAGCAGCGGCAGTTAAACACACTTCCGTTCGATTATTTTTATCGTTACTTTATCGTTGTAAGTACGCATGTTATTTTAATTATATATTAATTTTAATTAATTATCCGATCCACGAGCTTTTTTGGTCATTTTAATGTTTAAAATTTTATTATCAGTATACCGTTCATGTATCGAAATATTATGGGAGACTTTCAACATACAATTTTTTTACACTAAAAGATGTAATGCAGATAAAGCTAATTTGGATAAACCTTGTCGGATCAGAGGGAGACGGAGAGAGTATAGGAGGGCGGCAAATATGTCGTTCGAGAGCTCATGCTATAATTATTTCATTAAGTATATCTTATTACGGCCGGCTAAAAGCGGCAATCGAATTGGTCAGCTTTAATGTTTGCATGCTGAAATTCCGACGCAAATGCGCACGTAATTGCGCTCTAAAATGCAGTTTATGGCTATTTCATTTAATGATCGTCGATCGAACTTCCCAGTTTGGTTGATATTACGAGGAACATACTGAAAATAAAGGTCCTTTAAGGTGAACTTCTGTCTTGTAAAAAATATCAACCATGGTCTACAAATTCAGATGTATTCACTATGAATTTGTCACAATAAATTTTTAACCTAAACGGAACAAGAAATTGTTAATAGCAATAAATTGTTGTTAATAAAGAAATATGCATATATTATTAATTTAAAAAAATAAATTGTGTTCTATTTACTTATTCGTTTAAAAATGTTTTAAAAATACATACGATTTTACGAATTCAATATTCGAGGCAGTTATAGTGAAATGAGAGTTATAGGATAATTTTGCTTATTATATGTATAATGAACTTTAAGGCAGAAATATACGCGATATCGATCATTAATTTTCATTTATTTTTGTTATTTTTAATTATTTTCTACCTTAAATTATATTTTGAACTTTAACGCGCAGATATTTAACGGGGTTACGGAATTACCTATTTTTGACAACTAATAATGTTTAATTAAATAAAAAGAAAAATACCACGGGTGAAATATAGGACAGTAAGGACACTCTGCGCAAAATCTCTTTGACGGTACTTACGTCATAATCGAATAACGCGTCATAATTGAATAACGCAAAATAACGTCATAACGCACTCGTGCCTAGAAGAGCGCTAATCAAATTTATCACGTTCTTACACGTGCGCGCACGTGTACCATCGTATCAAATAGATACGAAGCGCGAAGCGCTAATCGATTCCCATTATCGCGACCTAGGACGACCGACAGGCAGTCAATTATAGTAATAGGCAATTACGGGAACGTTTATGTGCCCGGTTAGGAAGTTGTAAAAAGTCGAGAGAGAGAAGATATATACATACGTAGCGTACCTATTAATCACAGCTCTCTTCCTTCGTTCGGGGCGTGTTTCCGAATAAATATATCTAATAGATACATATATATAATATTCGACTCCCCGACGTTCGATCGACACGTCGCTCACGACACGTCGACTGGTAGGTTCTGGATTCCTGATGTCTGGCCTCGAAGGTGTATGCCTCGAGGAACCATCGAGGCGTAACGAGGAACGTAGTAAGGTCCGTCTTAAGTAAGTCGCGCGAGAATTACGTTTCTTGTAACAAGTTACATAACGAGCAACTTTTCCAAGAAGCGCGCGCATAACTTTTGCGCGAAGCTTTACTGTGCGACAAGCAAATGCAATATTTTGTAACTTTTAATATTTCCGTCGACCGCATTGGCGATGTAAATATGTTAAACTCGTAATGCAATTTAATTTGATATCGAATTTAATACCCTGATTAAACAGAATTTACCCCGAATTCAGTAATTAGCTTTTTCATATCATCGTTATCCGATTTCGACGTCGAATGCCAAGGCACGCCAACATAATGCGCCATTCTATTTTGATATAATATTTTGGCCAACTTTGAGAATCATCAAGCAAGACGTTTACGTGTATAATTCATTACGCAAATTAGGGCAGATTCCATTTCGCGCGCGATCGATCTCGCTTGCGCGAACTCTCGTCGTGCACGTGCAACCGCAGTCTCGCGGCAATTTCTGGACGGAGTGTTGTGCAGTTGCGCGTGCAAGAGTGAAGCGGTGTAAGCGGGACTTTAACTATAGGATTGACGGGGAGAAACGGGCACGTTTCTGAGAAAAGGAAAGAAACCGAAAATGAATGTCGTAGCTCGGGTCTTTTTTTTTCTCTCGACGATCGTCAGACACGGGAAATAGGGGCGCCGAAGGGTGGATGCCCGGTGGAAAAGGCGCTTAATCGGTAATACTTACTGCGAACGCGCCGGAGCTATATGAGGGGAGAGAAGGTGCGAGAAAGAAAAGGTAGAACGGGAGAGTTCGGGGTCTGATGCGGAGACGCGTAATTAAGTATTGATCAGGGCGGTGGCTTTGCCGGACGCTCTCCACCTGTTGCCTATTTCTACACGCTCGAAGGCGCCGCAATTCGATAGAATTGACCTTTATCTCGTGGCATCGAGATACCCGGAGTATTATGCTTCACCGGATAGTTGGTCTACGCGGTTATCCTGATCAATTGGAAGAGCGACGTTGCGAAATGTCCTGAGATGAGCTGCGCCTTGGTCGATTTTTCGACAAGAACGGCGAAATATTTAATTTAAAAAAAGAAACAAGTAAAAAGTACCTGTGGGTTACTCAAAATATTATATATGTATATAATATTTTATTTAAATTATGATATTTAAATAATTTAATTTTAATTATAATATTTAATTATAATATTTAAATAATACATATACATATTTTACTTATTGTTAGAGATACAGTTGGTTCTCTCTTTCTCTCTTGCTGTTATATGATTTGTGCTATATTACATTTCATTTTAATACATTCGGACTTATGCCTTGTGATGTGTAATTGAAAATATATTGGATTACAGTATTAAAAGCGAGATATAGTAAATATTTTCTGTGCCGTAACATAGGACGGGATAAATGATAAATAAACTTTTGCGCTTGTCATCACGCGTGTTTGTGATAAAGTAGCTTTGAATTATTATTAAAATAAATAGTTATGTAAATTTTAATTTGCAATCAGAAGTGGTCTATATCCGGCTGGGTAGTAATTAAATTAAATTTATTAATAAACCGAATTTTGTGAAATGTAATTTCCGTTTAATCTTGAATGTGAATTAATATTCTATTTCAGCATATTGATATCAACGTGGCTAAATATTGTTATTAATATCAGAATAAAAATATCATGATCTATATTTTATTATATATATGTATATGTAATGATATCAATGTTAATACTTAAAAGCAAAAATGTTGAATTTCCCGGATATATATTGCCTGTAACTGAAAGGTAGAGATAAAGATGATCTATCGAATCTTCGCTGGAAAGAAATCCATCGCGTACTCGAGTCGAGCGGAAACATGCGATGCTCAAGGCACCGTACATATATTTTCTGAATGATCGACCCACGGCCACTGCAATGACCAGAAAGTCTAAGGCAACCGCGAATGTCGTCATTTTACCTGCGAGTCATTAATGAAGTGTAAAAGCGGATTACAGACGTTGTATACGAAATGTCGATCGACGCGTCGCGCGAGAAAATGAAAAATCCGTGTCGCGTAACGCGCTTTTCGTGTTTCACGCGCGACGGATGAGCGAACAATGAGTGCTCCTGCGAAAACCGCGTGTAAAACCACATGGCCGGCGAAATATGACGAAGGGCCGCTCGGATCAACGTAGGGATTACATGCTCAACTAATTTGATGCGTACCCTGCCACACAGCTCTCTCTCTTTCTCTCTCTCTCTCTCTCTCTCTCTCTCTCTCTCTCTCTCTCTCTCT
>NW_020210206.1:46804-71758 GCF_003070985.1 Temnothorax curvispinosus
CTCTCTCTCTCTCTCTCTCTCTCTCTCTCTCTCTCTCTCTCTCTCTCACACACACACACACACACACACACACGCACAACCTGCTGTTAATCTACACCTCGTAAATGCGGGACGAGATATCCGTTTGGCTTGAAGTCGATCTTTCCGCAACTCATCGCACAAGTTAATTCTCGCATACGCCATAATTGACTATTATTTCATCAATATTATCCGCGAATTGATGATGCAATACACTGAGGGCTGCATAAAGTCATTTAAGGGCATTCGAATATAATTATGTAATATTAAACTCTCTTCAGAATTATTTAATAGGGTGCAGTCAGAGAAATATCGTGAATAAACTCGAAAGTAATTGTGAGAGTGTAAAAGACTATTGATTATTGATTATTGGAAAACTATATTCATTTGTTTAATTTGTACAGTTGCATAAAAGTGTCGATTAATACAAAAGTTCGTATGTATATCCAAATAGGGTTTAAAAAATTGGCTTTAATCAAATCTTTTTTAGCGGTATGGTAAGATGGTTTTCCACTATTATCCAATTTCTTGAAAATGGAGTGATTTCTCCATCTCAACAAATGCTTCTGAAAGGAACGTCAAAGGAACGTGGCAATTAAAGTAAATTTCACTTCTGTATTAAAATATACTTGTCTCTTGTCTTGAGTTGCTCTATAATTACATAATTGTCTCCGGGCAGTTTGACAATTCGAAACGTTCCCTCGTTAGTACGTTGTTCTCGCCAATCTCTGTCTCGCCATTCGTAAATGATGCGATTATTGTGTAAATAACGTTCATTTCATCGTGATAACGACGTCGAAATTTAATAGAGACGGTCCGTTAGAGTCAGCACGATCGATATTACGATTGCATTATTGTACGATCCGTTCTGTCGTGAACTGCAAACATTTCTGCTGTTCAATCGAAAGTTAAATCGCGCGTTAAACACATGTAACATAGGCGTGTGCAGATTTTTCGTTCGTGGAAAAAGCGTATTCGCTAAATTGTAGGGTGTGTTAGAGAGCTTGGAACTTATTAATGTTTCTAACAGGCTGAATAGTGCAGAAAATTTTTGCTAGCCATTATCCTAGTTTTTTTCACTGCTCGCCCGAAATATTTCATGAATAACATAATTTACAACTGCTAGTAAACAACGAGCTTTACTATTTTATGTGATAATGTAAGTAACAATTTGAAAATTGTTTAATTTTTTGGAGAGAATCTGTAATTATGAAACTTTTGTACGAATTTTATATTTTGGAGATTTTATTAATATGGGAAACAAGTAAACAAAAATATAACTATAATTGTAATTAATTAAACGATTTAATTTTTCATGAAATTATCAAGTTTTTACATAGCCATTTAAAGTGAAATAAACGCATTATTCGAAGCGCAAGTAGGTACGCGAAGACAATAATTGATCACTTCATATAAGTATAAATCGTCTCAAGAGCGGTTCTAAACTGTCCGCAAAGATAGTCTCTTCGTCTCTCAAGTCTGAATCGAGACTAAGCAAAGAGCGAGAACGAGCATTTCGCAATGTACGAACTTGCTTCGATAAATCTGGCGTCGCGAATACGGGTAAGCCCAGATGTACATCGTCTCTATCGTCGATCATAAAAAAAATGCAGCGTCCGCCACGCTCGTTCGTCGCAAGCGTTAATTAGTTCGTTCGTGCCTAGTTTTTAGCCTGGATTCAGCTTTAAACGGGTCTGGAGTATGGGCGACGCCGCGCCGAGGGACATTGCGAATCGAAACTGGACTGTTGTCCAGCGCGCAAGCTTAGCAAGCACTCCCAGCAATTACCGTAGTCGGTCGCGCGATTCGCGAAGGGGAAACGAGAGGTAGAGAGAGAGAGCGGCAGCAGCTCACTCCCGAGATGCCCTGGGACACCGGTAGCTTCGGAGAGGCCCCGGCCGACCGACCGACCGGTTTGACTAGTCCTTCCTCGTACCGGCTGTGAAAGAGCAGCGAAAGGAGAGATGCTAACGTCCGCGGGACGAGGAGACGGTGCGGGGTGCGGTGGAGGAAAGGGTGTGGCGGCGGTGGCGGCGGCGGCAGTGGCCAGGATGAAGAGAATGAAGAGGGCATCAGGACGAAGTGTGGCGGAGGAGGAGAAGGAGAAGGAGGATGAGAGCAAGGCCAGTGGCGGATTGCTCGCCGGGCGCAACAGGCGCGTGCTTGCAGCCTTGCGTGTGAAAGAGGACTTTTACACTTGGACTGTATAATTAGCGCGCTAATATTTCGGATAATTAAGTTTCCCAACGAGATAAAACGCGGCTACACGGCGAAAATGCGGGGTTTGTTTCACGCTCGGGTTGTTCTCTACTTTGTTATTCAAATATAAAGTAATATATAATTAAATATTATATTATAATATAGCGATAGAATGCGGGGTATCTGTCGCTCTTATTTAATTTACTTGATTTTAGATCATCTTCGTCATTTTTTACATTTAACTTCTTTATCTTCGCTGCTCAAACTTCTAACTTGCGTGTATAATTGTAACTCTTACTTTATTCTTAAAATTGTATCTTTTTTATTGGCTTTATAACAATATTACGATATTGTCTTTTCAAGAACGTTATATAAAATGTGTACGCATACGGGGCTTCGACGTTACGCCTCGCTCAAGGTCTCGGATCGTCTTAATCCGCCGTTGGGCAACGGGGGGCATGGGGAAGCCGGTTGTTCGACCGGCGATGCCTCGCTCTCACCGCGAAGGAGGTGAAGAGAGAGACGAAGGCTGAAGGGAGCACGCCGGGCCCTGGCCCTGGCCCGACGCGCGTTTCCGGTGAATGGCGAGCGCCGGCCACGAGCCAGCATCCAATCAGGACGGGAAACGACGCTGGGACCACGCGTCGTGCACTACTCGCTCCGTTGCCCTTCGCTCTTGCCTCTTCTCTCTCTGCTGCCCCGCCGGCCGCCGAGTTCTCTCCTTGGCCGCGCCAAGTCGATTTTCCCATCCCTTTTCTTCGTTCTTTGGTTCTCCCCTACTTTATTATCTTTTATTTTATCATTGTTATTACCTTCATTATTATTATGTGTTGGTTATTACAGGCTTCAGATTTTGATGATGTATCGACTCTCTTTTAGGTTATAGATAATACTCCTTATATAAATCTTCTCTCATAGTTTTTCGCTGATAAAAGTATTTTACCAAAAAAATCTCTGATATTATTGTTTTACGGCATTTTGAACTTGCATTATTTAATCGTTCTCGTTACGTGGACAATTTTGTTCGGGGTAGATAAAAATTTTCGAATCTCGTATATTTTTATTAACGCTCTGCAAATATAAAGTATCGTATTTTTAGATTTCTCAATGTCATTTTGTACATGATGATTTTTAGATTGTTAAATTTTAGGTTCTTATTATTATACATGTATCTTAATTGAAGCCTCGCGTATGTATCGTAGGAGTAAACTGGTAAAATAAGCCAAATGAAAATACAAGATAAGTATAAAATTTCGAGCAAAAGCATACTAAAGCACACTAAAGAAAAGAGAATCTATCGCCTGTCTGATACGATTCTCTGTTCATTAATCCGGCGAAATATCTTCATATCAATTATTCGCTTTCTCATTTCTAGTTATCCGACACAGCGCAAATCTTTACCATTTTAAATATAAATTTTTGCACCTCGAAGAGATCCGGCTTATTATTTATAGCCGTCACAGAGGGATGAATTATGATGACGTATGCAATGTCGAGACCCGCAAAAAAGGATCAAACAAGTTTGCGTTTCCGTGTTAGGAGAGAGAGAGAGAGAGAGAGACATTTCTTTTTTACTTTATCTCTTCTTGATCGAGGAGATCGGGATGATTATCTTTTATAGCATCTTCGTTCTATCATAGTCAGACTCTTTTTCTCTTTCTCATAATCCTTATAATCTTCGATCAGCTCGCTTTTTCATCTTTCAATATCACGACAAGTTTTACCACGGTTATTTCGAAGAAGATGCCTCGATGCGCGTTCGAGAAGCGTTCAAAACCGGTTTCATTTCGGCGAGCTCGATTTTCGATGCTGTGCGTAATATCGTAAACAATTTTAACGCTAAAGACGGCGTATGCTGGAGCGCGTTCAGGAATTATGCCTATAGGCATATCTAGCCTAGGTAAACTCTAACGCTATAGTGTGACGTAAACTATAGCTTAGAGTTTACCCGGATTGAATTTCTGAACGCAACCCTGTAGTTGTAGCACATTGCGAGTAATATAATATTATCGATAACAATATAGATAACATGGCCAAAATTTATTCTGCGTTAACAAAATGCTCTATATTTAAACAAAAGAGTTAAATTGAAATTTCCAATTTTCAAAATATAAAAGATTTGAAAATAATATTGTATTTCACGCGCGCATCGCTACGATATATCGATGTACCTATATTTAATGTAGTTTTTAATCACGGGCAGGTCTGTTAACAGGATTATTGGCTTTGGAAGCTAAACCCTTGGGGGTATTTTATTGGTCGTTTTTTTTTTAAATTTACGATTTCTATTGCCGCAAATAAATACGGTTATTATTCGTTGAAGTTTGAACTCACGAGATTATACCGGCTCCGGTTCCTGATATCAGATCGCAACAATTTTTACATATCTCAAAATCGAGAAAAGAAGCGAAAAAGAAAAGGATATAAAAATCGTATGTCGAGATAGTCATTTTGTCTTGTTAAAAATTGGCTTCACTGATTGATATATCGATATTCATGATTTATATTTATTAACAATATAATCGACATTTGTCAATTATTAATACTCGGTCGTTTAGGATATTATAGCGACTATAAATTAGCTATATTGAAAAGAGTATACGGTAATAATTATAATTATATAATGCATGAAGTCAATATACAATACTAATAAAATTATTACAAGTATCAAACACTTGAGCCTAATACTTTTAAAAAGGTGCAGAAATTACCAGCTGGTAAATCCGATAAATATCACGATTTTCATTTCATACGATAAATTTCATCGACCTCAATTCTAATTAGTCCTCGCGAACATTTGCGCTCTGATATCCTCGGGGGATCGTTTTATCAATATACTCGCGTGGGAAGGACAATACGGCGGGCTATACGGTAGGTCGCAGGGTCCTGCGAAAATATTTACTCCGTTATCGTTCAAGATTGTAGGGTCGACTTTTTTTTCTCTCTTGACCAGCGCCTCATCGCCGCGCCGCCGACGGCTATCTCGTCGTCGCTGCTTCGTCGACGAACTTCAACGTCACGACGCGATACGACGAATGGAACGAACACGCACACAATTTCTCCCTTATATATCCGTCGCGCAATTTCTCTCTCCCTTGGACTGTCCGTGACTGCTCCGACGGTTTTTCTCCTGACGTGAAAATGTCACGCTGCCCATGACACGGCGCGCTCGTAAGAAGATGGATGACCGGACTGGGCTCGGGTCCCCCTCGCCACGGTCGGCGCGCCCGCATTTAGGCTCGTTATTTGGCGAACGCGTTATATTTGGCCCGCCTGTTTTTCGATATTCTGCTCGGGACACCGCGCCTTTAATCTCAGCACCGATAAAGCATACTAAAGTTAAGGCAAAATTGATCTCAGTGACTATAATGGTTGACTTCCATCGCTTATACCGGGAGTGGATCGGGGTAACTAGATGACTCTTTGATCGCAGATACTAGAGGATAAATTCAGAAAAATGACGGTTGTTTAAAAAGCGAGTTGGCATTACAGAATGTTACAGAACATTTGACAAATAAAAGTAGGCATAAATTTTTGTTCTTAGTTCTCTATATTTTAAAAATTTTGTGAATCAATTGTCAGAATGTTTGGACGATAATTAAAAATTCGCGACAAAGTGTCTGATGGTATTCTCTTTGAAGAAGTTAAACCAAGTAAAAGTTTACCATTTATTTCATATAACATGTATCATATTGTTGATGTTTCTATATTGTTTTCGAGTAAACAGCGAATATTGGAACAGTGACTTAATGCACGCATGTAAATTAATATTTTAATGAGGTTTTGAAAGGTAATTTATGCCAATCTCAAAATAACCGAGTAATATATTATGTTTCTTGCATGAATGTTGATGTTATCCATATGATTCCACGTTGGAAGTAGTCCAATTTAATGCGTAATTAGTTAACCGTGGCAATATTCTTGTGTCGACGTTACACGAATTACGGGATATTATAATTTGGACTACAATTAATTATTTAGACATAATTCATCGCGTGTAACACAGATGATTTATTTTGTCAAAAGTTTAATTTTCTATAATGATGGAAATAATGATCCCAAGTTTCTTATAACGATGGACTCCACATTATTCTCTTAAATAGGAATTTAATCAAGTTTCCATTAAAACAGTACGATTGAATCGATTCATTTTTATCAATTAGTATTAAAGATTAACTTCTAGCTTTTCTCAGAAAAATGTTTGTTTATAATTATAAAAATATCGTATCTCCGCGTTGTTACAAGGCGGCGAAAGGTGCGCCTTTAAAAAATATATGTATCAATTAAGCGTGCAAACGCCACCGGGACAAAAAATAAAAGAGACCGGAGTAGAAGGGCGTAAAAAAAAGGCGTCTTTGAGTCGCGCTGATCGTTAAAGGCATGATACCCGGCGCGCGATGAAACGATTGTACTTGTCGCTTGATCCACACTATGACTCTCTTTATAGTCGCTCTGGTTAAGTGTAGTAACATGAGTCCGCCGCTCTCCTTTAACTCGACGCTTCTTTAGCTAGCCGCTTGCATGCTGCCTGCCATTCGCGTGGCAGCCGTACTTTTAAAAGCCATCGTCTCTTGCGCTCCGTTTTCTCGCTTACGGTCGTCGACGGCCGTGGCAGTTTCTTTTACACGTCCTTCGGTATTAACGTACTTATTTCTTTTGTCCTGTTGCAGCGGAGAAGAGCGGTCGACGCGAACTGCGCGAATAAGTAGACAAACGTGTCGTTAGATACATTTTCCCAAGAGGAAAGCGCGTCAATCTGTCAAGAGGAACGTGCTCGCTCCGCTCTTTCGCTTGCCGCGACATATTAGGATAACGTGTGACACACACAGGATGATTAAGAAAAGTTTACAGTCGCGTATAATTCTGTAAAAAAATTTTAATTGATTTCTTTTTTCAGTGGATCATAATTTATGTCATGTATATTTCATCTTCGACATTTAACATTCCGACAATTTGGCTTTTCTCTCCCTCTGTATCTCTCTTTCTTTGTCTCTCCAGACCTCGTAGCTTAGCTAAAATCAACTGACAAACGAGATTTCCTCGCCCGCCTGTCCTCGTGAAGTTTAATTCACCGAGAGATGTTGGCAAATTTTTGGCGACTTGGAAGTTAGAGCGCTTGTCGAAAGTGTCAAAATTCAGTACACTTCGCTGAACTTTATCCGTCTCACAGCCGTACTACAGTTGTACGTACTTAGAGCTTGAATAAGTAACAGTACAGTCGTCGTCGCAGCATGAGTTGCTTACAAGCGCGCTCGTGTCAGCTTTATCGTCGAAGGCGTTCCTGGGGAACGAAGGGGATCCCACGAAGCTGCGATTATTCTGAAACTGGCCACACGCTGTGCGCGCGCGGAGCCGTTCTACTGGGTCAGCTCTAAGAAACTTCTCTCGGTTTCTACATGATTACCTCGGCGATCGTGTAGCACGGCGCCACCCATTACGTTGATCGATGCACATACCTATGATTTATTACAAATTGACCGTCTATTCGCGAGTTCGTCCTAACGGAATGCTTGATCAAAGGGGTTTCTTTTCCACCCTGCGCACGTGTCGCGTATTGGATTATACGCGTCTTCATGCTTTTTCCTGAAATTTGATTAAAACGAGGCGATTATAGTTGATCGCGGAGATAATTTGTACATCGCTTATCTTCATCTTGAAAATCTAGAATCTATAATCGATCTAGGAAATTGTTATTAATATGAATACGCGACGTAAAAAATTTTCTACATTCTTTTACGTAATATTATTGTAAATATCAAATTGAGAAAAAGTTTATCTGGAAAGTTCAAGAAATTTTGATACAAATTTGAAAAATTGAGTATAATAACGACGTATTTAATATTGCAAAGATCAAGCAGTTGCGACAAATAATATTTAATCTTCATTAAATTTAGATTGTATGTATAATAATACATTAATTATTTTGTGGGCGCATAATTTTTTAGAGTATTAGACTATTATTATTCATATTGTCGGAGTTATTTAATAATTGCACAAAGGCTTGCGGAATACTATACATAATTAAATATAGGTTACCGTGCTGTGTGTGTAGATTGCCGTATTTTCTTCGTTCTATATATCTTCGTGAGGGACAGCGAGCGTAAAATACAGAGTTCGTGCAAACACACGACTACGTGGGTGATCGCAACACCAGTATTCTGCTTCTGTGCACGTTAATAGATATTTGTTCGCATCAAAGATATTAAAGGGTGGAACGTGCCTTAATAAATACCGCTAGCTAAGTAGAGGCAGAAGGCGGGAACAAACGCGTTGAATAATTACGGCGTAAATTTGCCGAGGTAAGAAGGTGCTCCCAACCCCTCCCTCCTCTTAGACATCTCACGGGCGTACATGTACACGCACGTGCTGCACGTGTACATGCCACACACGTAGATATATACATACACAACTGTGACACCTCCCCTCTGAACTTCTTGGCTTTTTCAGCCGAGTCGGCGGCGGCTGTCGCGAGTCAGAGTTAAACGGTGATTGACACATGGCAATTGGGGTTAATTCCACGTGTCAATTGGCACTCGGATTCGATGCTGCGAGTGAAATTCGTCCGGTGACATGCGTCTTCGTTTGTATGCGAAGTCGATGGGCTGCCGACGGATCGGTCTGTCATAATTCATTTCCCATTTTTCTAACCGATAGCGCGTTTGGAAACAATGTCAGGCGCAGAATCCTGGGGTATCATTCTTGTAACTCTTCATACAGCTCAATATCAGCCACATAAATTCTGTGGCTTTAATTTTTCACCGTAAATACATCCGTCTGTTGCGAATGTTTTCTCTCACTTTCCAAAGCTTTGAGGAATCGACATTTGTTATATCTATATACATAAATATACAATACTTATCTTCGGCATATTATATACATATTTAAGATTATATTTCCAATACTATAATACGTATGTTTTCTACATATATATAAAATAACAATTTTGATGTATCAGTCGCTAGTTAATTGACATATTAGCAATTAGTTTACTTTGACGTACACTTTTATTAAAATTTAAATTTGTTTAACATTATATGTGAAGCAAACATTTATAAGGCTAGTATACAGTTAAGGGTACAAAAAATGGAAGAAAGCACGGTCGAGAAAAATGTTTGGAATTTCTAATCACGTCATTGACACGAGTCGATATTTCCTTACGAGTTCCGGCCGGGATGAAGGATATCGGAGCGAAGGGAATAACCGTCCCGTCGAGAATGGGAACATGCAAGGATCGGTAGGGTCGGTAGATAATTGGATCGTGCCAATTCGATTTTACTGGTTCAATTAAACGCAATTGACCCGCTGACGTGCGAGGCGCGTCTTTGTTCGTAGGCATGTCTGATAACTCTTCGTCGTGATTGACAGGTCGTGCGGGATCATTGGTATTCATGGGGGATACGTCTATCATGCGCGAATTCCATTTTTTTTCTTCTCTTTTTCTCTCCCCCTTCCGATCCCTTTCTCCCTTTCCCTCCCCCGTCGGCCGCTCAATTCTTCCTTTTCAGCACTGGTCTTCTCGTTAAATGAGTTTTCAAGAATTTGTTGTCGTGCCCCAAACTCGGCGTTCCCCGTTCCTACCTTGGCTCTATAAGGTTCCAAGAAGCCTTGTGTACCCCGTGTTCGATCACGCTGTCGTGTTTGGAACTTCGTTAAACTTTCCCCCGAACAATGTCGTAATTCCCGATACAACGATAATTGTTCATTTTCGTTGTCGTCGCGCGTTCGGTGTTTTTATTAAATTTTATCGAAACTCACCGATGTAGTTTTTCGGCGGGTGATTCCAGCTGAGACATCCTCTCTGAAAGATTGAATGCCGCTTCGGTAGAACGTGAAGGAAAACATCGATCGTCGTCTATTTTGCAGTATTGTCACATTGACAGTACCCAATAGCGCGCGCGTGATATACGCGCACCTACGAAGCGTAGATTTGATGGCAGATGTGAAAATAGATGCGCCAATATATTAATATAATATTTAACATCAAAGTATCAATGTATTTCGATATACGCTTTAGAATTTAGCTATACATTTGGTGTAGGGCGTGTATGATTGGAATATGTTGGTACATGCACCGACAAGGGATACACATAACTGATATACATGTGTGAATTATTCATATTTGTTGTTAAATAGACACGAAACGCAAATAATATATTTCGAGGATATTGCTTCAAGCCTCTCTTCAATTTTATAATTTTCAACAGTCAATCTCCTCGAGTGGTAACCGAGTTTCGAATCTGGGTTTCTCGTGGAGCTAAAGCTCCCTTGGGATTAGCCGAAGGATAGGTTTAACGTCGGCGTCGGGAAACGCGACGGTGCGCGTCCGGGAGAAAATATGTGCTTATTTTTCATGAGATTTCGAAGCGCTAAAAAACGGGCCCTCGACGCCCGGGAAGCCGCAACAGAATGGCAAAAGAATACACAAGAGAGAATGCCGCAAAGAAAGCGAAGGAGAGATGTAACCTTCTGGTTTTTGAAGTGTCCAACTTGTCCCGATATAAGCGCCGGATAATCTATGATCTCTCTGGCTGTATAAGCGATTCTCGTTGCGGTTTTATAACAGCCCCGACTTCTTATGCAGCCTCCGGGATTTTCCGACTGTGGGCACCGTCGCGCGCGGCGGTGGCACTTTATGCCCGCGGAAAAAAAAAGGCTCACGAAAGCCGCGCATAGTTTATCGACCGATTTCCATCGGTGCTTTAAAGAAGAGTCGATCGCGCCCGTTCGTGGAACTTTCGTCCTCGGCCATGAAAAAGGAACTGTTCGTTCCTTTTTTCCGATCGCGCGATTTTTCCCTGCAATAACTCGAGTTTCTAACCAGTGCGGATAACGGTGGATCAGCGATAAAATTCTTGCCAGGAATATATTTTTTAAGTAACTTCCGCCACGTCGATTTTTCCGCGCGTATTTTGGTTTCAAGAGAATTACAGACGAGCTCGGTTATATAAAATAATTGTCATCTTGTGAAAGCAGTAAAGTACTTTAAATCAAAAAGTAAATTTCCAATTTTGCGTAATGTTTCATGATAAAATACTGTATGTTTCGGTTTGATGAATAAAACGATTCGAACGTGAAAAGAAGCGCGGGGCTCCAATTTCTGGGAATAAATGTTCGCGCAAAATTCTCGATATTTTCTCTCGGCGATCTCCCGGTCTAGTCCTCCAATTTTCGAATATATATAGGAGCGGCGAGGAAAAAAGGAGGCAATGAATCGATTTGCAGTTAAAAGAGATTGGAAATCAGTTCTCCCTTGTTGAAAAGAAATGAAATCCGTTTCTTCCCCCGAAACAGGGGGGAGGAATTTATTTTCGATGTTGGAATAAAATTCCCGATATTTTCTCGAAAAATATCGTCCGTCCCGACGGGAAAGTTCCTTCGTTCGTCATACAACGGACGCAGCCCGATAGATTCGTTCTGTAGGAACGAAGGACGGAATGTCACCGCACAGCGATGCACAGATGTTGCATCTTTGCGGGAGAATAGTCTCCGGCTACGACATGCAGAGAAAATGAGCGAGAAGAGGAGGAGGGTGGGAAGGGGAAGGGGAGAAGCACGGGAGGCTGCATACACGAAGACTGATACAAACCTCCTCCGAGGGCGCGGACACACACTGCGACCACATGTTCTCTACATAAAGAAGAAGAATATCGCGAGATGCACCATGTGCGCGCCCCATTCGCTTCTTCCGAGAGACATCGGTCCGTTATGTCGCGCCCGAGGATCGGCGAGATCACGTTTTCTTACGCGGATGTACGCTATTTGCGTTAAACCGCTCGCATCTCGAGGTTTTTTCAAAAAATCATGGCGAGGAATCGAACGATCGAACGCGCGATTTTTTTTTCATCGATGAGCTAATCGAAGATTTTTACTGATTTCAATGCATTCTTAATTTTTTTTCCAGCAGCTAAGTCTGGGATTTAATTTTTACTTAAGCGTAACAAGTTACTAAAGCGACGACCTGAAGAATAAAGTTTCGTTTTATCAAAGGATTTAGCTTGCCAAATCCTTTTAACTTTAAACGACGGACGTTAAACGACGGAATTGCTCTGTTTATTTCAGCTTTTACCGAGACTGTAGATTAAACTTTTTTTGTAAAATTACTCCCCCCCACAAAAAAAATCAAATCCGATATAGCTGTCTATCGTTATATACATTCCGTAATATCGATAGAATCGTTTCAGCGCGCTGGAAACCCTGCAAAATTTACTACATCAACAAACACCCGGAACACCGGAAAGCACTTAAAAGTAGGTAACAACAAATCACTCGTGGTGCACCGCATACATTTTTAAAACGGCCGCTCGTGGCACTCGCCACGTGGAAGTGTAAGCAATTTATATAAGGAGTGTCCACGGTAGCCAAAAGGCAACTTCTACCAGTGGCACATGTGTGCATAGTCGGCGAGAAAGACGGACGAGAGAGAGAGAGAGAGAGAGGGAGAGCAGGAGAGACTGCGCTCAGGATCACACAGGATGACGGTGGCGTATGCTTGCTTTTTCACGACACTCGGTCTTTGATCGGCTTTATGAAAATCCGATAATAACACCGCCCGAGGACGGGCGGCACTTGTTTTGTCATTGACGCTCGTGGGCCCGGGCTTCACCGGATTGCCAATAGTTCCGCCGTGGAGATCCGCCGTGAGTGCACGACTCAAAAGTTGTACCGAGAGAAGAGAGAAAGAGAGAGAGGGATCGAATGTCGGTGATTGCCGCGCGTTAGGCGATCGCGCGCACATTCTCTACGTGCACGTGTGTGTGTATGTGCAAACAAACGAGCAATTTCTAAGTGCCTGCGCGCGATAATATTTCCGTCACGTTCGAACGCCGGCGCGGGCGAACGCGGAATCACGAAAGCCGTATTCCGACCTCATAAAATCGACGAGATAACACACGCGAGGGGCGGCGTTTCATCGTTCTCGAACGGCTTTACGTCGGCTAATTTTATCGCCACCTTTCTTACCCGACTATCGGCGAAAAAGGTCGAAGCCGATGGGATTTGACAGGAAGCGGGGGGGAAATGCGGCGCCGTATCGTGGATCGTTGGGGGCTTTAAGGGTGATACTAACGACCTGGAGTGGGATCCGATATAATGCAGGAAGTTGTTAAACTAGATTAGGGAGCGTGTACATAATATTATATAATTGTTATTAACTAAATTGGTATTACTTCCCATCACGTTAACACGCTTCTTCATATCAGTCGTGTTTATTAATATATAGATTCGAAGAGGGAATTAAAAATGCATGGTGTGCACCTATTATATTACTTTCCCACTTATTTTTATCAACTGGTTAATTATAATTAATGGATGTTTCTTGTCCGTGCATAATAATTCAGGGTTAATCACTGAATTCAACCTTTACCTAAAAGGTAAACCTCGGCCAGTTTTACTGCGTTGTCATTTCCTTCTAACGATGTTCCCACGAAGAAGTTCTGGAACTAACCGTCCGCTTCCTTTCACCTTCACGCCTTCGGATTCCCGGACTATCTTTTTCCTAAGCAGGGCAGAGGCGCGGACAAGAACTTGATTTCCAATCTCTCACGTCATGTCGCGACAAATCCCGGGATAAAACGTGATTGAAACCGACATTAGAATGCGGTACGAGAATCCGGGCCGAGCGTATCGTCGGCGTCGCGTCGCGTCGCGTCGTTTCTGAATGTCAGGGTTGTCTGGCAGCGAACCTAAGTATTGTGTCCTACGGGGACTACGTGTAACCGGAGGTGAAGTTTTGGCAAATGATACGCTCAACCGGAGAACTGGATGTTACCCACGATGGTACGCGACGCGATGCGCTCGAATATGTGTTTCCGCATGGGTGCTGTTTATAAATTAATCACGTTGCTTAGTTTATCAACAATCGCACGACAAAGTTAAACAAGCTGTGTAAACGCGCGCACGCGCACGCGTGCATCCAACGTCCGTAATTCTCGCGTCCCGATGCCGGTCCATTAAGTTCCCCTCCTCCTCTCCCCCCCCCTCGAACTTGACCCAG
Organism: Temnothorax curvispinosus; assembly: GCF_003070985.1. Classification (NCBI taxonomy): domain Eukaryota; kingdom Metazoa; phylum Arthropoda; class Insecta; order Hymenoptera; family Formicidae; genus Temnothorax; species Temnothorax curvispinosus. The sequence goes on from NW_020210206.1 coordinate 61,014, forward strand.
TCCCGCGCGCCGAACCTCGCGAGTATTGCGAACCGAACGGAACCGAACCGGCGACTGCATTCTTATCGAAGCATTTGCATTCAAAGACGGTAAATCTACTTTTTATTCCCGCGTTTCCGTAGCATTTGGCGCTACAACCTGTTACTCCTAGATGCGAATGGCTTTCTCTTAGGATTCTAACATTCTCCTTATTCATATCGTTCGACGCGCGTTTTGTTCGATCAATAAAAACCGTACGATCCACATTGCTTTATTCATATCGACTCTTTCACGAGAAACGGTTGTGGCTATACGAATAATTGATTCTTCAAAAATATCCCGATTAGGAGGAAAAAAACAAAAACATATCTATTTTAAGTTGCAGCAGCAACTTTTCGCAGCAATATATAACTCTCCATGCTTAATTTATATTCTCTCGAATTAAATTTAAAATAAAAGATTTAGGCTGATTAATGAACCGTGCACTTTCCTAATTTAAGGAAACATTTTTAGCTTAAAATAAAGAATTATCTACGATTGAAAAATGAATTAAATTACATTATCCATCATTTTACGTTCGAGGCTCGTATCACGATCTATCGCTTATCAATCTCACCGATTACGAATAAAGAAAGGAAACGCTTCGGGCATAGAGCGGGATGTTCATCCGCATACAGCTCGTTGCTGATGCTCGGTCTATTTGCCTGTTACATAATTTCCTATCTCGAAATTGTTAATCCGTAGGTTACCGCCACGCTACGAAACGGATATAAAATAAACACGAGTCGCAGGGCATTAATCCGCTCGATCGGAGATCGGAGCCGGACGGCCGCAAAGTACCGGGGCGAACCGGGTATCGGTATCGTCGTCAATTAAAGGGGTTTCCGAGAGCGCGAACGCACTTTGACGCGGAATACATGCGTTGCACGCGATTGCGGGCAATCCGATTGATTCCATTCTCTTCCTGTATATCTATTCATCTCTCTCTTCGTCGCTCTTTCTCTCTCTGCGTCTTTCTGTCTCTATTTATCTACCTCTATTTCTATTTTTCACCGGCATATAAGCGTCGCTTATATATCACCTGACCTCGCTCTCGGATTGCTGTATACTGTGAGAAAGGAAATCCCGAGCTCTGAAAACTCGATCCGTCTCTGTACGCGTCACTCGATCGGCAGCAGTCGATAGTTATAGGAGTAGAAAATATGCGCGTCCGTCTCTCAGTGTCCTCCTCTTCTTCCTCCCGATCGCCCTTTCCCATTTCTCTGCTTTTTCGATTGTCCGCTCGGTCCGTCACGCACGCTGGATTTATTATGCCCCAGTCGAATTACCTCGTCCGCGAAATTTTCGAATGCATTGCCTGCGCGGGCGTGTGCAGCGGAAATGATTTTCGCTTAATGGACTAAATTATTCTCGCGATTAACCCGCTATTAATTCGCTGCGTCTTTTCTCGATTTCGCCGCTTTTCCGAAGTAAAAATAGTTAGGAAAACAATTTGATGCACAATATTCGAAATTTTTAAATAATATTTATTTTACATCACGTCTTAATGTCACTTACATCTACTTTGAAAATCTTCGGCAATTTGTAAAATAGTTTATTTATTTATCGTTTATAAAAATTCTACAAAAAAATGTAGAAAAATCTACGATTGTAGGAAAGTTTTCATTTTGCGAACGTCTGTTAACTGTAATCGCTTGAGACTTCTCGTGCAACAATATTGTCTTGATCTTACGCCACCCAGAAACGATATATCTTTCTGCGGAATGTTCGTGGCGACATTTCCGACGAGTTTTAGGGCGTCGCGTCGGAATCAAGCGTGATTGCGACGATTGGCTTCCTGCACGCCCGCGCTGCCGTGACGAGCGAAAAACGCCAATTGGTAACTGCAGTTTAAAATAAACTTAAAAAAAATATTTAATGCTTAAATTGTTGCTATCTTGTATATACAAACCAAAATACATGGTAGCTCTGAGAATTTTACTTTTATTGACGAATTAAATACTAATAATGTGATCTAACCACGAGAAATCAATATTATTTATCTAATAAAATTAATTTTTACCTAATTTTTATCCTATTTATAAACAACTTCTATTTATATAAAAATTATTTACGTTTATTATATATATACTTTTAAAATTAATTCTTATATATACTTATGTTTGATGTAAAAATATATAAGCCATTTAAACTAATTTTAGATTTAAAGAGAAAAGAACACTCATCTCAGTTTAAAGATGATAACATGGAAAAAAAGAAACAGACTGCTGTGAATCCGCGTTGATTTGTGCGTTACAGTGATTGCACATCGCGCGCATTAAGGATTAATCTTACGTAAAGACTTCCGGCAGTCGAAAAATTAAACGCCGTTTGGTGTTACGGTATATCTCGCGGTGTCTGATTCGTTCGCTCGCAGCTTCTTTATTCGGGCTCGTGCTCATTCGTTGTTATATAACGGAGGAATAATTTCCACATAACGGACAAGATAATATATAATATCATTTGACTTCGAGTTCTCGCGACGGATTTTTGCCACGGAAAGGGCGTACCTCGCGACGACTCGCGCCTCGTTTTTCCGAGACCAAGTTAATGCCGGTTTTCTTCGCATGCCGTCGCTGCAGTTTCTTTTCCGCGCGCGGCCATTACCCTCTTTACGAAGGCGAGCACTTCGTTTAAATGATAAACCTTAGTCCGAGCGCGAATCAACGGACTACTTGCTCTTTAATTCTCCCCCCGTCAAGCAATTTAGTTACTGTTCTACGCTTTTCTGCTAATTCTATTTATACATAAAGGATGTCTTAACGTTACTTTATTTTCATTCAATGAATTACTTGGAGGTTAAACTAAGAAGAACGATGTCTTATTGTTGCGAATTTAATTGTTTGCAAGTTAAAATTGGAGGAATCTCCAGGCAGGTTTAATAAATTAAGATTTATTCGGTATAAATGACTAATGAAAAGCTAATTTACATCGCTTATATATTTAAACAAGATATTATTTTGAGACTCAGTTGCTAGCACAATCGTAGTAACTAATGGTAATGGTATAAATAAAAATGTTTCATATTCTATTAGAGAATCTCGTAAGATTTACCGTAATGTGTAATGAGGATAATATAAAAAGTCTCAATCAGACGATCTCTCACGAAGTCGTTCAGCTCTTGCGTGTCATTGAACTAAAAATCGCCATTAAAAATCGAACTGGAAAATGCGGCGGAGGCAGTGAGCGATCTCGATACGATGAAGATAACGGCGAAGAAACTACCTGCAGAACCATCTCGGTGGAAACGGAGAGGCAACGGGTTGAACGGCAGGAAAGCCGCTGCCGCCGACGTGGTTTTGCTAACGTTTGGTTAACCGGCGTGCGAAGAAGAGAGAAGAGACGAGACGAGAGAAGGGAAGCGGTACGGCCGGACGTAGTCTCGGCGGAGAGGAGAGTGGAAGGGCGAAAAGGAGACAAAACGAGGGACGATGACGAAGACTCCGGGCAGTGGAATCAGTGGCGGGGGAAGGGGGGGAGCGGCGGAAGGGAGAGAGAGGCTGAAGGGACCAAGGAGCAAGATGGTCTATAACGAAGAAGCTGCCGGTCGGCCTGGAACCGGTTCTTCCCATTATCGCCGCTCCTCGTCGGCCACGCGACTTTCCGTCCTCGTTGCACGCCACGCGAACGTCGAGCGACCGCCGGCCCGATGCACCTGCAGCTGCACTGCACACCGTTCATCAGTTACGGCCGCGCTCCGCACACGCGCGCACTCTCCATCTTTCTCCGCGCCTCGTCTCCTCTCTCTACCCTCATCTCTTCCTTTTCTTTTTGAACCAGCCAGCGGGCTGTTTCGTTCCTTCTGCTCCCCTCGGCCCCTCTCACTCGCGCTCTCCTCTCCCTCAAACTTGATTCTCTCTTTTCTTCCGTAGCAGGCAAACGTGTTCCGCGTCTTCTCTTCTTCTTCTACTTCTTCTACTGGAGCGAATGAGTGAGCTGATCCCGTCTCTGCCTTTCTCCTTCCTCCCGGTCTCTCACGATCGTCTCACCACGCGAGTTGTTTCTTCCGTCCTTATCCCGGCTACCCGGGGTGCGCCCGCTCCCTCTCTCGCACTCTTGCCGATCGTACACACACCGACGTAGCTCATTACCCGATATAACTTGTCCATAGGAAAGAGAGGGGGCCTGGGGCTATCATCCGCAGAAGCCAATCTCACGGCGCACAAAACGCCGCTCTCCTTTGTCCCGTCGGAGAACCGCAGAAGAACTTAAAGGACGAACATCTCGCTCTTGTGTGTGTGTGTGCGCGCGCGCCCCCTTCGTTTCGCGGGAGAAACGGAGACCCCCCGTTGCCCTTCTGCCTCCGCCACCGGTAGCGGCATCGCGATCATCGCCGGTAATATCGAGATGGCGTACCCGGTATTGGATTCCTGTCTGAGACAACGCAAGTGTATAATGCACCCCGTATCCCACTGAAACACAATTTTATAACCGCTAAGCTTCGTTCAATACCTCGAACGTCAGAAGGAAGTTTTCGTATGCGCCTTGAAGCGGCACCGATGAGCGGCATCTAATGTAACTTCCCTGTCGTACATTTCGACAGGTGTGGCTAGACACCTGTTATGACCATTTTTAGAAACTTAGGGATGGGCGTTCTTCATAAAATCGACCACTATACCTGGACTTTTATGTTCTACGAGAGAAAGGAAACTCTGTTCACGCTTTGAGTCGGATTTTTTATCTGTTTTTGAAAAGTCATCACATGTCTCTATTATAATATTGGTCTACTATTAATTAACCTTAATTAATTTATTTCATGCTATAATATCATATGTCAATTAACTTTAATATACTAATCATTTCATGCTATAATATTATCATATATAACACATGCATATGTAGATTATAGTGTATCATTATATATTTAGAATTATATACAAATAGGAGATTTTCTTCACCAGTGAATAAATAACAAAAGTGATTTAATTTCCTTGACAATAACTGGCAATTTTATTAAAATAGGTCAGTACGACGTTTTGACTTTAAATTTGAGTCCTTTTCAAGTGTATGAAAGAATTAAAATGTTCTCACAAAGACATTCAGTAGTTACGACATTGCAGTACTCGCAAGTCAGATCTACAGAATGTTTTGTGCGTTATACATATAATGATCGCACGTGAAAAACGGAGGTGTAAATTTAGCATGATCAATCGTAAAATGTATAGCTTGTGTTAGGAAGCACGTCTGCATCTCTCGACTACGGACAACACAATTTAAGATTTATATGTCCAATTCAGATCTAAAAATAGAAGGCTTGTATTCGTTTCTCATCTGTACTAGTAGAAATCTTGCAAATATTTCAGTATACATACTTGTTAGTACGTAATTGGAAATTGTCATATACGGATATGCCGATCGCTGTCTTCTTACGATTTTATTACGTCATATCTCGCGATCGATTATCTATTCGCGACATCCTACATCGATGCGCACGCGCGCATTTTCTTCGACCTGCGGTGAGTTTGCAGAAGCTACGCCGCGGCTTTTGTCTACGATCGGAGAGATAACAGCTCCGAGCTGTTCGGGTATTGCCTATCCGCTCCGAAATTCTCCAGCGTACGATGAACATCCGTGTGTAATAATCGGATTATAGAATCGGGGAACAGCCGGCATGTGCTTCGTAATTGCATTTTTGCCTCGCTTTTGGTAGAGGAGACGATATTCTATCGTTTCGCGTCGCTACAAAGCACGGCTAAACCACAATACCATGCGGTCAGTAACTCAATATACCCCGGCGAGTATCGGCGTATTATACCCGCCGAATTTTGGAATGTCGAATTCTGTCGACAGGAGCTCGGTTTCTCTCATAATTGGGCAGTTACAAGGAAACGCTTGAAACCCGCCCGAACTTGTCAATAACGATGGACTTTGAATATGTAATTTGACGTAAAAGATACTTACCGTTACAAGCGGCCGTTTCGCAAATGAACCGCTTTGAAGAGAGTTCAACGGCGATTCCAGGGCGATTTTCGTGATTTTCAATGAAGTTGTGCCTCTGCATGTGCCTCTGAACAGTCTTCCCACTTTGAACATACGACCACGGTTAGTTGACGGTCGTATCCTGTTTTGGCGTTTTCGTACCGTAATCGCGCCCGTCCACGAGATGCTAATCTGATTTCTAACGTAACGCAGAAGAGAGACGGGGAGAAACGGGGAAAAACGCGCGCGATCAATCGCACGCTCTATTGTTCCATTCGCGCGCGGGATGTCGAGCGGGGTGTTTCTTTTTTCTTAACGTCGACCGCGATTATACGCGGCGTTTAATAATGGGAACGTTACGCACGGTTCCCACGTGCCTTCCTGCCGTTGCCCTCGCGCCTCTTCGCCATTGTTGCGCCAAAGTTCGTCCGTTGTTTTCTAAGGTTACTTTACAACGCCGTACAGCGCCGTACGTAACCGCGGAAACCTTAATTCCGCGCCGCGCCGTCGGACTAATCACTTCCCACGTGCACCTACCCGCGGTGTACGTGTCATACATACGGATGCGGCCGGGGGTATCTTCTCCCCGCTTCACGGGAAATGCATATCCGTGGAATCGCCGTGTATATATATACAGTTACACTTGGCCGTCACACGTTGATCACGCGAGCGCTTAACCCCCTGTGGCTCTTCAGACCCTAATGACGCCAACTGTGCGGCGTGGCTGTTGTGTCTCAGCGCAGATACATATTCCCCTACGAGGATTTTCAAAGACAATGGATCCGAAGCAGCACGCATAAATTAAGAGGAATTGCGATTGTACTTTTTTCTTTTTTTTTTTAATGCGAAGACGTACAATTTCATTAAAGTCCAGTCTTGTTTGAGAACAAACGACTCCAATGTTTCGTTGACTCTCTTCGTCTAGCAAGAAGAATTAGCAGTTTCGACACGAAACTAGCGGTACGAAATTCGCGAGTTTACTGATTGCGAGTGATTGAAAATTTGACGTAACAAATATTGTAAATGATATGTAACAGAATCAAAATTGCTAGTTTTGAGATATTAAAATCGAGATTATATATATTACTAAATTGAAATTATTTTACTACCGTGACATTTGTCTTGTGTTGCTCTTCGATTCCTTTATTAACGCATTTTTATAAATATTGAAGCGCAAACACATAGCGGCTGCAAACGTCAATATTTAACTATACGTTTTTTCGATTGTTCTATTCTATATGACTTGTTTTTTTACTCTCTATACCTGGCAAAAGCCGTTTTTATCGGTCTTGCATTTTGCATGTTTTTGTACAGAGTGGTATTTACGAGCCCCTTTACATCCTGTATTTATCATTCTTATGATGTGCCGCACAGAATCCATTTAATGCAGTCACATAATACATATATTAGCTATGAGAGCTCTCAAGAATTACCCTCGGCTAAAATGTGACAGTGCTAGACGTAGAAAGTTTTCACGGAGGTTAGCAGTACATTAAGCTTAAACTCTGAAGAACGGCTGACGCGGCGCATATACGTTTAAGCGAGATATGCATTTCCCGTGTATTTCGCTTACGAGACTTCTAACGCTAGATGGATAACAATAAAAAAGATATACAACGTCATTCGAGACGATCTCGACGTCCGATATTGCGAACACGCGGCATGTAGCGGAATATGTTATTTCACTCCCATAAGCGAAGTTTGATTTTGGTTAGCATATAATATATTTGTATATAATATATTTCAGAAAATTTAACTTTAAAAACACTATTGAATAAAAATACAATTATGTAATTATAATCTAATATGATGATGCAAGTAAATCTTTTTAGTAAACAAATCTAATTAATTAAAGTTTGAATAGGTTAATTTTGAATGGTTGGAAGTGACTTTGGATAAATTGGACAAGACAAAAATGTTGTTTATGAAAAAATACCAGCAGCCAATTTTTAAATGATATTACATGGTACTTTATAAATAAAGATTTTTTATTCAACCTAACTGGCTATCTTTATTAATTTTAACCATCACGGCGTATAATTGACCAAAACCAACGGTTGAAACGTGACGATTATAATTAATAAAGATAGCCAGCCAGTTAGGTCGAATAAAAAATCTTTATTGTTAATTATTGTTAATTATTTACCGGCGAAAGTTAAACTTTCTGATTTGATGATACTTTGTTATGAAAAAATTATTGTTATTTCTCGCGGTTGCTATTACTAACCCTTGTGGGAGGAAATAAAAATTCAAAACAACCATCTTTCCACCCCTGTCTCGCGCGAGCGATAAAATTGTGATAAAATCGCGTGGAGGGTAGAATTACCGGGCGATGTTTCGACCCTCGAGCTGCATCAATTAAGCGCGCTTGAAATATCGCCACGGTGGATTCTCCAGGTCGGAAGTTACATCGTTACTCGCTAACTCCTTTCGCGGCGGTGCGGCACCCTCTTTTTGTGTCCCGGGCTCAAACAACTGCGAGGCGACGTTATCGTTGATTTACCGACGTTGATTTCGCCTCACCTCCTCCTACGAAATGTTTCATCGAGGGATGCTGCTTGCCTCTCTCTCTTTCTCTCTCTCTCTCTTCGCGATCTGGGACGATCGGACGTCGCGCCGTCGATTCCGTTTTCGCTCCCGTATCTCCGCGGGTTATCCGCTGACACGCCGGCTTTTATCCGGCTGTAATCTATAACCGCGGCCGGCAGCAACCGCTCTGCTGGATTCGACAGGTGGTTTTTCGACCGGGAGAGAGAGGTGGATCGTTAGTATCAACCTAAAACCTACGCTACGGTAGCTCGAGGGCAACCGACGACGCGAGAACTCGCCTTTTTATCTGCCCGAGTTTCTTCCGTGTTCAATCGTGCCAGGGGAGAGAGAGCGAGAGAGAGAGAAAGAGAGAGGGCACCGGGAAAGGCGGGGAGCCGACAATTTGTAGACTTCTTACTGGGCGATGGGCACGAATTTATCCCGGCCTTACTCGTCAGGTTAGTCAGGTAACGTTAAAGAGATACGCTTCTCCGCGTCTCATTAATGCGGCTCTCCGGGTCCCAAGTCGATGACTCGCGCGTCTCGCCCAAACGTGATTACATTAATTTAATTACCGTGAGAAACTTTCCCTAGGCTGAAACGACGGTTTCTGCCACATCGTCCTTGACGACGAGTATGGGAATACTGTGGTAACTGCCGAATCATGATAATTTTTTTTTAGACGTCGCCAATCGTCATTGCGTAAGAGGTAATATTTTTCAACAGAAATGGATTAGCTTGTTCGAAGTAATATTTTAGATCCACGCCTTCTTTCGCTTGATCGGATGTGGTATGGTAATTAAATGATGGTAATAATTGACTTGGCAATTTGTAATACACGCACGCAGACATCGGGCGGAGGAAATCAAACTTATTCCGAAGTAGTGGGTCGCGCGTGTCTTGCGTATTCTGAAAGTTTGTCGTCGCGCCTTTGCTTACATACTTGCAGGGAATTTGCGTCTTTATTTCAAACTTCTTGGTATGCATTAAAAAAAAAAAGCAAATTAAAAGTTTCGACGCAAAATATAATTTCAACAAAGCCACGAACTCGCTCACGGGCAACTAGCATAATGTAAGCTCGCGCTTTTTCAAGCAATCGAAGTTTTACCGGGACTCTTTAGGTTTCCCCAGTCAACTATCTCTTTTTCTGACCGAGCGAGAAACAATGGTGCGCGTGTTCCGTTTCGATATGGAGCTCCGGTATATACGTGTATATATACGGTTCAATGAAGTTTCCCAAATGAGTTAAAGAAAGCGGGGAACTGGATCGGGATAATACAAAGCCGATGTGGGGGCGCGCCGAGTAAAACGCGGCCCGGAGTATTGGAAGGGAAGCAGGTGAACCCGGAGCGAGGAATATAAACGGATAAGAACACGCAATGACCGTGGAGGAAAGTATTTACCCGAGTACTCGGAACGGAAGCGGAGTTACGGGAACGGTCGTTCCCGGGGCGAAATTGGAACGAAGGGCGATAGAGGAGCCCACTTCGTTAACCGACGATAAAATCCACTCGACTTAATCGATCCTTTTTGTCTCTGCTCGTCTAACTGCGCTCGCTGTCTTACTATCTCGCCTTTGTTCTCCGAAACTGAGGCGGATAAGCGCCTCGTTCTCTCTCGAGATCGCGCGAGCGGGAAGAATAGCCGGCCGCTCGCGTCGTTCGCGTATATAGTTATGCGGCTAGTATCGCGTCTCGACGAAGTCGTCGGTGATTTGATAAAAAGATGAGGCCTCATACATAACCGCGACTCGCTACGATTGTCGTCATCGTCGTCGTCGCCGCCGTCGTCGCCGTCGTTGTCGGCGAAACTTAGAATCGCGGGGAGTTAAGTATCATCCATATTTATGGTCGCGCGCGCGTCTCTCTGCATTTCGCAAGACTAACGTTCCGCGCGAATTGTCCGATCCACTTTTCTAACTTGCAGATTCCACGGGTTCTTTTCCATCTTATTAAACGTGCGAATCTGTTTGCGCGACGAGAAAGCACGGATTACTCTCAATATGCGGTCATTTCGCGCCGCATTCACGTCCTCGACGCTGAAATCCGGCGCATGAAACTTTCATAGAATGGCGCGATTTTCCTCAATTTTATCACGTCGACTATTCGCGAGCCGTGTTTTGTGCGTCATATACAGAGTATTATATAAAATAAAATAATATAAAATAAAATGAATTTTGAAAAATAGGAATGACACAGGCAGGGGATAAACAATTTTTTTTTTAATGTTTTCATATCTTTCTGACGTGGCAAGGAGAAACCGCGTAACGATTGAAGGCA
>NW_020210206.1:71858-72154 GCF_003070985.1 Temnothorax curvispinosus
CCGTGTTTTGTGCGTCATATACAGAGTATTATATAAAATAAAATAATATAAAATAAAATGAATTTTGAAAAATAGGAATGACACAGGCAGGGGATAAACAATTTTTTTTTTTATGTTTTTATATCTTTCTGACGTGGCAAGGTGAAACCGCGTAACGATTGAAGGCACGGATAAATGAAAACGAAATATTACATTTTCACAAAAATATGTGCTGCGATAAAATGAATAGCTTTATGTTGCTAAATATCCATTCTTATATTATGCGGTTATCCATTCTTGTATTCTCTATATTAAAT
>NW_020210206.1:72254-73200 GCF_003070985.1 Temnothorax curvispinosus
AAATTTATAACGGTGCATTTTCTGAGATTTTCCGTAACTTTTATTGCAAATATATAAATGATTAAATTGATCAGTTTCCTTTCCCTCTCTATTCTTTTTTTTTCTTCAAAAATATATACATAGTATTACTTAGCAGAAATTAATCAGTAATTCTAGTGTCAAATCAACTGACTGCTATTGACTGTAAAAATTATCTTCTAAAAATCTAGTAAACTTCTTTTTGTTCTTTTTTTTGCTTTACGTGCGATAAAAGATTTAAGAGTAGAATCCATGATAGTGATTACATTTCCGTATTATTCATACATACGTGTTACAAATCTCTTGTTTGCGGACACAGAGTCAAGTCTATTATCGCAGAAGAAATTCCTGGATTATTGCCGTCGCGTAATACGCGCAAAGAAAAGATTGCCGGTGATAGGACGATCGACAATCTCGGAAGAATCAATCGTCCACGTCCGATTCGATGCTCGCTCGCCAGCGGCCGAAGCAGCGATATTCCAGAGTTCGGATGCGCTATCGAGCGCGACGATAGCAAATGACAAGCAAATCGTCCTATTGCGATTGCGGCTAAACCGCGCGTAGCGCGACATAAACCGAAGTACGTACTTGCGGTGCCGACGACTCCGGTACACTGCTGGCGTCGTTTCGCGAGATGAACGACATATCGAATGCCGCGCGGTAAAACTTTCGCGTCAGTCAACGCGCGTCGCTTTTATGTTAAAAAAAGCCGATCGTGCAGAACGAACACAGCTCTGCGGGCTCGTTTTCGCGTGCTACATTGAATCTTACGAGGGAGTGACGTGTGCATTAGTTTTTGTGCTCGCAGTTGAAGAAGTGGCGAAGGTTCGTTGGGTATCGAAAGATGGACACTAATGGACACGCTAAAAGGTGGTGGTGGACATATGAAAAAGCCAATTTTCGAATACGTTATGCCACATTGGGCGCT
>NW_020210206.1:73600-86451 GCF_003070985.1 Temnothorax curvispinosus
TTAATTATTGTTAATTATTTACCGGCGAAAGTTAAACTTTCTGATTTGATGATACTTTGTTATGAAAAAATTATTGTTATTTCTCGCGGTTGCTATTACTAACCCTTGTGGGAGGAAATAAAAATTCAAAACAACCATCTTTCCACCCCTGTCTCGCGCAAGCGATAAAATTGTGATAAAATCGCGTGGAGGGTAGAATTACCGGGCGATGTTTCGACCCTCGAGCTGCATCAATTAAGCGCGCTTGAAATATCGCCACGGTGGATTCTCCAGGTCGGAAGTTACATCGTTACTCGCTAACTCCTTTCGCGGCGGTGCGGCACCCTCTTTTTGTGTCCCGGGCTCAAACAACTGCGAGGCGACGTTATCGTTGATTTACCGACGTTGATTTCGCCTCACCTCCTCCTACGAAATGTTTCATCGAGGGATGCTGCTTGCCTCTCTCTCTTTCTCTCTCTCTCTCTTCGCGATCTGGGACGATCGGACGTCGCGCCGTCGATTCCGTTTTCGCTCCCGTATCTCCGCGGGTTATCCGCTGACACGCCGGCTTTTATCCGGCTGTAATCTATAACCGCGGCCGGCAGCAACCGCTCTGCTGGATTCGACAGGTGGTTTTTCGACCGGGAGAGAGAGGTGGATCGTTAGTATCAACCTAAAACCTACGCTACGGTAGCTCGAGGGCAACCGACGACGCGAGAACTCGCCTTTTTATCTGCCCGAGTTTCTTCCGTGTTCGATCGTGCCAGGGGAGAGAGAGCGAGAGAGAGAGAGAGAGAGAGAGGGTACCGGGAAAGGCGGGGAGCCGACAATTTGTAGACTTCTTACTGGGCGATGGGCACGAATTTATCCCGGCCTTACTCGTCAGGTTAGTCAGGTAACGTTAAAGAGATACGCTTCTCCGCGTCTCATTAATGCGGCTCTCCGGGTCCCAAGTCGATGACTCGCGCGTCTCGCCCAAACGTGATTACATTAATTTAATTACCGTGAGAAACTTTCCCTAGGCTGACGAAACGACGGTTTCTGCCACGTCGTCCTTGACGACGAGTATGGGAATACTGTGGTAACTGCCGAATCATGATAATTTTTTTTTAGACGTCGCCAATCGTCATTGCGTAAGAGGTAATATTTTTCAACAGAAATGGATTAGCTTGTTCGAAGTAATATTTTAGATCCACGCCTTCTTTCGCTTGATCGGGTGTGGTATGGTAATTAAATGATGGTAATAATTGACTTGGCAATTTGTAATACACGCACGCAGACATCGGGCGGAGGAAATCAAACTTATTCCGAAGTAGTGGGTCGCGCGTGTCTTGCGTATTCTGAAAGTTTGTCGTCGCGCCTTTGCTTACATACTTGCAGGGAATTTGCGTCTTTATTTCAAACTTCTTGGTATGCATTAAAAAAAAAAAGCAAATTAAAAGTTTCGACGCAAAATATAATTTCAACAAAGCCACGAACTCGCTCACGGGCAACTAGCATAATGTAAGCTCGCGCTTTTTCAAGCAATCGAAGTTTTACCGGGACTCTTTAGGTTTCCCCAGTCAACTATCTCTTTTTCTGACCGAGCGAGAAACAATGGTGCGCGTGTTCCGTTTCGATATGGAGCTCCGATATATACGTGTATATATACGGTTCAATGAAGTTTCCCAAATGAGTTAAAGAAAGCGGGGAACTGGATCGGGATAATACAAAGCCGATGTGGGGGCGCGCCGAGTAAAACGCGGCCCGGGGTATTGGAAGGGAAGCAGGTGAACCCGGAGCGAGGAATATAAACGGATAAGAACACGCAATGACCGTGGAGGAAAGTATTTACCCGAGTACTCGGAACGGAAGCGGAGTTACGGGAACGGTCGTTCCCGGGGCGAAATTGGAACGAAGGGCGATAGAGGAGCCCACTTCGTTAACCGACGATAAAATCCACTCGACTTAATCGATCCTTTTTGTCTCTGCTCGTCTAGCTGCGCTCGCTGTCTTACTATCTCGCCTTTGTTCTCCGAAACTGAGGCGGATAAGCGCCTCGTTCTCTCTCGAGATCGAGCGGGAAGAATAGCCGGCCGCTCGCGTCGTTCGCGTATATAGTTATGCGGCTAGTATCGCGTCTCGACAAAGTCGTCGGTGATTTGATAAAAAGATGAGGCCTCATACATAACCGCGACTCGCTACGATTGTCGTCATCGTCGTCGTCGCCGCCGTCGTCGCCGTCGTTGTCGGCGAAACTTAGAATCGCGGGGAGTTAAGTATCATCCATATTTATGGTCGCGCGCGCGTCTCTCTGCATTTCGCAAGACTAACGTTCCGCGCGAATTGTCCGATCCACTTTTCTAACTTGCAGATTCCACGGGTTCTTTTCCATCTTATTAAACGTGCGAATCTGTTTGCGCGACGAGAAAGCACGGATTACTCTCAATATGCGGTCATTTCGCGCCGCATTCACGTCCTCGACGCTGAAATCCGGCGCATGAAACTTTCATAGAATGGCGCGATTTTCCTCAATTTTATCACGTCGACTATTCGCGAACCGTGTTTTGTGCGTCATATACAGAGTATTATATAAAATAAAATAATATAAAATAAAATGAATTTTGAAAAATAGGAATGACACAGGCAGGGGATAAACAATTTTTTTTTAAATGTTTTTATATCTTTCTGACGTGGCAAGGAGAAACCGCGTAACGATTGAAGGCACGGATAAATGAAAACGAAATATTACATTTTCACAAAAATATGTGCTGCGATAAAATGAATAGCTTTATGTTGCTAAATATCTATTCTTATATTAAGCGGTTATCCATTCTTGTATTCTCTATATTAAATATTTAATGTTTTATGCAGATTATATAATACTGTTGTTGTATTTAACACTAGAACTATCGAAGCAGTCAAAATAATTAATTTACAATATTTTTAAAAATTACTTAAAATTTATAACGGTGCATTTTCTGAGATTTTCCGTAACTTTTATTGCAATATATAAATGATTAAGTAAATTGATCTGTTATTTTCTTTCCCTCTCTATTCTTTTTTTTTCTTCAAAAATATATACATATATAGTATTACTTAGCAGAAATTAATCAGTAATTCTAGTGTCAAATCAACTGACTGCTATTGACTGTAAAAATTATCTTCTAAAAATCTAGTAAACTTCTTTTTGTTCTTTTTTTTGCTTTACGTACGATAAAAGATTTAAGAGTAGAATCCATGATAGTGATTACATTTCCGTATTATTCATACATACGTGTTACAAATCTCTTGTTTGCGGACACAGAGTCAAGTCTATTATCGCAGAAGAAATTCCTGGATTATTGCCGTCGCGTAATACGCGCAAAGAAAAGATTGCCGGTGATAGGACGATCGACAATCTCGGAAGAATCAATCGTCCACGTCCGATTCGATGCTCGCTCGCCAGCGGCCGAAGCAGCGATATTCCAGAGTTCGGATGCGCTATCGAGCGCGACGATAGCAAATGACAAGCAAATCGTCCTATTGCGATTGCGGCTAAACCGCGCGTAGCGCGACATAAACCGAAGTACGTACTTGCGGTGCCGACGACTCCGGTACACTGCTGGCGTCGTTTCGCGAGATGAACGACATATCGAATGCCGCGCGGTAAAACTTTTCCGTCAGTCAACGCGCGTCGCTTTTATGTTAAAAAAAGCCGATCGTGCAGAACGAACACAGCTCTGCGGGCTCGTTTTCGCGTGCTACATTGAATCTTACGAGGGAGTGACGTGTGCATTAGTTTTTGTGCTCGCAGTTGAAGAAGTGGCGAAGGCTCGTTGGGTATCGAAAGATGGACACTAATGGACACGCTAAAAGGTGGTGGTGGACATATGAAAAAGCCAATTTTCGAATACGTTATGCCACATTGGGCGCTTGAAATTACTTGGGCTTAAAAAAGGCTGCTGAGACTCAAAGGTTTCAAAAATGGAAAGAAAAAACCATTAAACGAATTTTATGAATACCGTTCTATATTAGTTTTAATTATATATTTTATTCTTAGAAAAGATATTGCGTCAAGTTAGTAATTTAATAAGTAGTTTAATACACTGTTAAATATTAAAGGATATTTAAACCAATATCTTGATTCTTGAATTAAATAACATTTTGTTGTTTTTAGCTACCTTGTGTACTGAAATTGATTATTTTAACACAAAATAGTACTGTTTTAATTCCATTGGTTTAGTTAAAATTAACACTGTTTTAGTTAGATTTACGATATATCGAGTAGTGACGACCTATATACATGGAGAAAATTTTATAGTATCTAAATATTACTATGGTGTCGCACTAGCTGCGGACCATCAATAATTATAGCATTAAATGCTATGATCGTAGCACTAAATGCTATGGACATAGTAATTTTACTATAAGACTAAAGCATTTAAACTTGTGCGTCTTGATGGTCCGCAGTTGGTGCGACAGCATAGTAAAATTTAATATAAAATTTTCTCCGTGTAGAAATGGTTAAAAATGGGCAAAATGGCTCAAATTGAGTATAATTTGACACCACGATTTTTACAATGCAAGTTTACAATATTAAATTATATGCTCAATTATTATAAATTAGTAAGAAATGTAGTTAATCATAACGTATTGGAAAACATTTTATCGGAATTATTTTATTAGGTTTCATAAAGTATCGGATGAATATCTGCTGTTTATTATTTTTATTTATTAATCAGATTACAAACTATAACAATTCTAAGAATAATTGTACTTTGCCAGTAAAAGACTCGATCTTGAAGTTATTAAGAGTCATATTATCAAACAGCAAAACGACGTGTTCGAATCATTTATGTGCACGCGAATCGTCACTAAAGTGCTTCGATACTCGCGAATTTGCACCGAGCATCATCGACGCGTAAATAATACGCCTTCTTGCTACGTCAGAGATAAAATTTGGTTTATTACTAGCATTAGCGACTTTGACTGGTAGTGAGGCTTATGGAAGATTACATAGTTGCGGTTAAAGCGAGCGAGTCTCCGGGCCGGCCGGAGAGGAGACAAGACAGAAAGATGAGAGACGAAGATGACGAGCGTTTTCCAATTAGAATCGTGAGAGTACGGGGGAACGATCGATGATCATCATACCCGGGTGAAACCAGTCTCTCGACCGAGCGGAAAGTATACGCGCGCGGTGGAGGAGAGCGCGCGAGCACAGGGGCAGGAACGATCCACATTCAGATCCTTTCCCACAGTGTCCGGTAGGCCAAAACGAGTCGGCTGCCATCTCCACCTTCCATTTCACCTGTCCTGTCCGCGTCCCGGCTCTCCTTCGGCCGGTCTCTTCGTTTGTCTTTTATACCTTCATCGTGTCACAAAACCGTATATATTGCCGTGCGCGACCATATCGACCCCCGCTACACCTCCCAGCCTTGCTACCGCGACGCTATTAATATCTATGGCCAACAACACTGTCTCTGTACCGATGTCAGGGCTCGGGTAAGACAAGACATGCACATTTGCGAGCGATGACGAACGAGCTATGAAATGCGGGTGAAGCAGATGACTTCGACCCCTCTGCCTTTGTCAAAATTGACAGCTTTGAAATGATTGATGAACCATATGTCGGGGTAGAAGATTTGTTTACGTATTACTTTGCGGCGTTGGATGTTCTAATTTTTGAGAGCTCGTTTACGATGGATGTTTTATAGTGTCTCTTTCAGATAGTCGTCCAGATAGAATAAATAGGGGAAAAATTTGGAGCAAGAAACTGGAGTCATTTACAAGTTGCGCTTTAATTACTCTGATTTTGTACTTGAACTGGATTTCGCAGATTATGGCCTTGATCCATTCACTCTCGCTCCGAATCTTTATCTTAACTGCAATGCGAACTGAAATCTCGCGAACATGAAACTAACGGCATCGTTTATGCGATCGCTTCGGCAATTAAAGAAGATTCAAACGCAGATAATGTAATAAACGCAGAGAAACTTTGTTAAATGATCGGAGCTATTGTACGTATTTCCTCGCGATTCGTATCTCTTATCACTTGCAACTTCCATATGTACGAGGCTTAACTCGTTTCTTGCCTCTATCCTCGTTTCGTTCTTCGTCTCGAATTTTTTTTGGTTTCTCAACCGGTGAGAAGCAGGTCGTAAGCGTGAGGATGCTGGTTGCTTGACGGCTTGCTCTTCAACGGCGAGCCACGTGGCCGTATCTGGAATGCGTAGGTAGTCTCGCGCCGCCGTCCAAAGTAGGGATCTTACTGATCGCGGTAGCATAAATGGTATACGTAAATGGTAACGAACACAGTTATGGATATTGTAACGAGATGGGAGGAGATGAAAGACACTTCAAAAAAAACGAGAGGTCGTTGTTTTATAAAACGTTATTCTTATAGTATCTAATTTCAATAGAAAGAGAGATAGTGCTTAAAGCTTAACTTACATCAAAGAACTTTCCTCACTTTTTTATTCTTATTTTAATTATAATTATAAATTCTGATGCGTTTTTTTTATATCCTAAGATATTCTAGATATTGAAATGTATATCATATTATTATGCGATATTTTAGTTTTAAGTTCGTCAATATGAATTTTTTTGTTTTACTTGTTTTTTTATTGCTGGCTCGATAAATATCGTCACCGATCGTGTCTTGCGTCACTGAAACTGCCATTTGTGCTATTTATACGTCCTGAAGTTCTGTCCTGGATGGGTGGACGGGGGAAGCGTATTGACTGCCGCGACTTTGAAACAATTGTCATTTTTCTCAGCCAGTATCTGCAAGCGAAGAAAAGTGGGCGCGGGCACCGGGACACCCGGTATAATGCCGGGATATCGCGAGATATCCGACGCGCTGGCTGCATTCACCGGCCTGCTGTATTGACAGCGGCAACTTTTTTCTTCCCGATAGTTTGTCCTCTCTATCACACTTCCAAGTTCCCAGATCGTAACAACTTCGGCAAGAGATATCGCACCGATTGCGCCAACGATCGAATCGCGAAGAAGCCAGCCGCCCAGCTTTTAGCGGAAACTTATGCGAGGAACGTGACTGCGCCCGGTACCGCGTCGAAACTCGGTCGAATTCGTGTTTTCCGCGTCGAGGATTCCTCCGAAAATTGATAGCGTTTCCGATTGACGCGATTCTCGAGAGCAGTTAGACCCCGAGTTAGACTCAATTTTCGCGACTTCGTGTTTGTATACGAGTCCAAACAGAGTTTGGAAATTAAATGTATAATGGAAGATTCGATAATTAACTATTCTTTCTTTTGTGTTTCTTAAACTCGCTTTTAGTTAAATAGAAGTAAAGGAAGTAAAGAAAAAAGAGAAGGGAAAAGGAGAATCTTAATAGGATAAGGATCGCATTCGATTGCCTCTCGGGATAATGTCTGTAATCCTTCGTCATTTTGGGGAGGAAAAGTGCTGTTCGCGTAAACTCGAAAAGTTGCGGACAACAACGATTTCTGTGAATCGGGTCAGTGGCCGTGTACGGCCGGCCGCTTAACTTGTCCTCGTGTGCTTCACTTCGGAAATGGCAGACGATTACAAACGTCATCTCGTGAGCCAATCCAATATACCTCCGTACGATTGGTTCGTATTAGTTTCGAAAGTTAATCGAAGGGATCTTCGGCAGGTGTCACGATGGCGCGCAGTCACGTATCTCGCGCGAGTTCGGAAAGTCGAACCGATTTCTTTACGACAGTCTCAGAAATTACACGCGACCAGATATATACACACTCCCGGATATTGCAGATTTTATTCCGTCAAACAAGTTTCTGTCAAGCGTAGAATATGTTATAATAATAATCTGTTTTCTTAATTAAGTATAAAGTCAGCTTGAGTTAATGTAGCACATGATTTCGTCTTTAAAAAAGTCATACAAATCTTCAAAATGTATTCAGAGTTAAGTCTACAGAAGATACGGCGATCAAGCAATATGTGTGTGTGTGTGTGTGTTGCAGGATACAAGATACACTTAAACATCGAAAATTGATGTATTATAGCCCGAGCTTATGAATATTAATTGCAGTGTGTGAAACGGCAAACGTTTCCATCGAGTTAGCTCCCTTCCTTTTATGTTTGAGTAACATCGTGCTCCCGATAAAACTTGCTCAAGCCGGAAATCAATTAAGAAATTAACGTGGCTACGGATTAGGTAAAAGAGATGCTGAGGTTTTAGAGATTCTCTCATAAAACTCGTTTGCCAGTAAACTGCCGTTAGATGCGGCGGCTTCTGATGCCGCTTCACTTCCGCCATCACCCAATCTCGAAGGGAAAATCCTTTGTCGATAAAATGTCGAGAGGTCGAGTGTGGCGGCGGATGGGAAACGGGATTACTGTATAAAACGTGTGTATATATATATATTATATTATATATATATATATGTATGTATAAAATATATATATACATACATAAAATTCTGATTCGTGCGAGTGCCTGATTGTATTCCGCAATGCGGATAAACGATAACGCCGGACGGAAAAGAAATATTTGTTTCCCCATGTTCCCCATGTTATATAATGCATATTAAACGCGGTCTGCTTAAGCGCGATAACAAGATACAGAATATTTAACTGCACCAAGTGCAAGCTAGATATGGTCGCTTTAACTGAGAAAAAGTCAGTTCTATATTCGAGACACTTTTCTCAAACGTTAGGGAAATATATAGAAGAATTAGATCTTTGTGATTTGTGATTTATTGAGATTTTTTGAATTTTTAGGTAACGCGCGTTAAGATTTTTACATAAAATAAAATAAAATAAAACATTAAAATTTAGATAATTTTTTCAGATAAAATTTTTTTAAACATATTATCAGTACTAAAGTAATTCTTGAGTCTACGGTCACAAGTGCAGATAAACAGATTTGTGTGAGAAATTTCTGTGCTATATATAAATATGTGTTTAATAAGAAATTCAGAAGGAAAATATGCAACCACACAGCAATTTCTTTTCGCCGGTAACTCTTTCGCCGCTTTAATCTTTCCGCGCTTGCAAACTTGCGGACGTTGTTTTACTGCGAGTTTTACTTCTTAAGATACATCATGTGTATATACTGAAGACGAGGGTAGCAAAGTGGTGAAATAAAGCGCAGAAGAATAGCCGTGAAGGGAGAGACGGCGGGAATTAAGTCACGCCCGCTGTGCTAGGCAAAAAAAATGCCCCTCGTAGAAAGCTCGTTTATATATGTTCGACACGGTCGGGTTCGCGGTACTGTACTCTCGCTGTCTCTTGCCGTAGTTTTCAACGCCAACCGTACTGCTCCGCGCCTCATATATCCTTCTACGAGTTCCACTTTACAAAGGAGCGGCCTCAATTTCAAACGGCGACGAAATTCGCGAGCGAACTCCGCCAAAGTAGCTACCGGGACAAGGAACGACGAGTAGCGCGTCGTTATTTGTCAAGTATTATTAAATGGCGGTCGCGTGGCAAAATTTCGCAAATAAGAACGTAACGCGGCAGCGAGACCGGGCGACGCGACGCGACACCGACGCGACGGTGGGGTTTCTGAAATTCGCATAACAGCGAATGCAGCGACGTGCATTGCAGAATTGCATATTGTACGAAATGCGCGCGAAATTCGCGCAACTAAATTGGATTATCTCCGTTGGTTTTATGATTCGACATTGGTGACACCTTTCGAACTGTAATTAAAATAAACGGTCCTTTTTTTTTTTACAAAGTGGCCGCGATATTTCCAGAGATTTTAGTGAGTTATGAACCGCCATTGCATTAATTGCAACATTTTTGAACGACCGTTCGCGAATGTTTTTGCGAATGATACTTTTTTGCGCATGACAACTCCCTCGTGTATTAGCTCCAGCAATTAAAACGAAAATACAATGGTGTGTCCGTAACTTTCTGACGGTTAACTGGATTTGCTAGGAAACATGCGTAGGTTTTTGTCGTCGTTCCATGATTTTTTATAATTGCGCGAAAGGCTAATTCCTAGAACTCTCTCGCGTTTAAATTATGTAAAACAAAAACTTTGCGTTTCGACAAACAGGTCGATATGAATTGTGGTAGACAATAATTTTAACTATTTTACACAAACTGAGGAAAATTTCTTACTTCTTTTCTAAACTATTGGCGCAAATTAATGATTGTGTTTTTAAACATTTGAAAACAAAATTATTCACACGTTCTCTTTTTTCTTCTTTTATTAGTTTTACAACAGAAATGTCACAGATTTGATGCACGCGTATTATTTTAGTGTATATATATTGTATTTTATATAATATATATATATATATATAGTATAAAATTTCCCGTTCGCGTGTACCATCTATCTCTCCGGCGCATAACTCTTTCCTTTAATTTCGCTGGTATTACATCCGCCGGAAAATTTGCGTCACATTGAATACGTGCCCAATCGCTCTTCGGCCTCCGTTCTGGCGAGAAGAATCACGACGCCGATTCCATGGGCGACCAATAAATAATACCGAACGAGCCGAGTAACAAAATATCGCGTATTTGACTTGCCGAATACGTTCCGAGTGCTCGCGCCCTATTCGTACGTCGTGCAAAGAAGGAGAAAAAGAGTGAAAAAGAGAGGAAGATAGAGAGAGAAAGAAGAAACGGCAATGGCCATTTGGCAGAAATCAAGTCGAGAAACTGAACTGGCGACGAGAGGACCGAGAGGTCGTAGGTAACCGCCTCCGAGAGCGGTTCTTCTCCGCTGGTGGTGACACGGCACCGCGCACTGGCTGCACCTCCATACTAACTGCTATATATATGTAGGATAGGAAGAAGATAGGGCGCGGATAACCCGGGCCATGGAGAGAGTCGGGAAAGCAAGAGAGAGAGAGAGAAAAGCGATGGAGTCTCACACATACGGGGGATTCACTACTAAAGCGCATCACGCTGGTAGAATTGTGTTTGCCCTTCGAACTTGCGCGGCTGTGCGCCAAGAGACGCGACGGCAATTTACATCTTAAGCGCGCTCCACACATCGGGTTCGGCATCTTTCGACTTGCTGTCGTTTTTGCAGGCAAGACAGGCAGACAGGCAAGCTGGTTAGTTGGTCGGTTGACATTCTATACAGCTGTTTTCTGCAGCGTTAAAGCCTCCAATTGTTCGCCGTTCGAGAAAATTGGATGGTGAACGCGTCTCTATGCGCGATCACCGTCGATGTATGTATGTGTTTTACGTGCGTGTGGTGAACGCGTGCGGCTCCGCAAGCCACACACGTGCCAAGCTTTATTCGACGGAAACAAGTGGGTGGTAGTTTCCTTTCGAGCAGCCTTTTTCGGTTGTCTCGCGGCGGATAATCTCGTCTAAATGGTATCCGACGTTGCGAGTCGTTAAGGATCGTGGTGCGTCGCGCCGCGCCGTGGCCGCGATTGTTTTTGGCCCCGTCCATGCTGAGTCACGGACCGATGTTTGCGCAGCATAATGGATTTGACGTAAAAAGGATTGCGAGAGCGTTGCACTCTCTCGAAATGATTTTTTTCCCGTCGTAAAAAAGAGCAATGCGAGCGAGCAACGCAAAATTACTGCGTCAGTGCAGCGTCGCGCGCTAGCTTTGCATATGCTGCCATTTACAAAAGCGCACATTGATTTATTTATCTATTACGTGACTTTCATTTATTTATGCGCAAAGATTGCTTATAAAAAATTTACTCACGACATTCCCATTTTCCAACGTTCCTACCGCGTCGAATAATTTTGTGGAATGCAAGTTTTATATTTATAAAATTATTTTATCCTTTTTCATAAACATGCGCTTTGTGATATGTTTTACACACCAAAGTTGCAATTCAAATTTCACGAAACCCGTTTTCGCTGAATATGTATTTCTATTTTTATATTTTTATTGCATACGTGAAATATGTATAATGCATCCTACATTATAATATATATAAAATAATATGGAAAATGGAAGAAAAAAGAAACGCACTATTAAGGGGATCCTGGAGCAACGACTATTACCGATATTTATAGGTATCCGATTTTTTTCGAATTGGCTTTACAGATTTGAAATTCCATTGACACGTTTAAAGTACCTACAGAAATGATGGGTGGAGTGGTAAATTGAAGACTAAAAACTTAAAAGAATTGAAAAAATTATATTTGATACTACTTGGTGTACCTATAATCTTTTGTACCTAGAGCTGTCACTTCATGGAAACTTTCGTTTAATATACGAATTATATTATAGCTTACGTGTACAAATCGAAAGTACCCCACTAATTGGACTAGATCGATGAACAACGTTGAATCATTGAAACTAAGATTAAAAGCCTAATAAGAAAGATTTTCACTGATCGCAGATTTTATGCATGTACACACACGCAGTGTACATGGCGTTGCAATCTGACAAGGACAGATATCTCGTAGGATCTCGTTCGATAAGGACAGAATGATCAAAATCATCGATATTTTTAATTTCGCTTAGATGAGAGGGCGCTTTCCCATCGGAATTTCGCCGTCACTTCAGAATCCCCTTGAACAGACGCATTCATTGAAGATTCCTTTTATTCTCGTTTTATTTATTAAAAAGCATGACCTATTTTTTGCCTATTTTTTTTTTTTTTTTTTTTTAATAATAGTATATAAATATTAGACTTTCACTCTCTCGCGTTTCTCTTTTTTTCGCTTTAAAGGCGCAACAAACAAAGCGATAGAACTTTGAACATTGTAAATAAGCTATAAACACACGGGTGATAGTCGCGGCTTGATAATGGAGTTGCATCGCCCCGGGTGAATCAGAGATGCATGATACGAGCATCGGTGCGAGCTTTCGCGTATTTTACACTTTGGAAAACATCCCACAGACCAGCGGACCACAAAAGGACATACATTCCTGTGTGTGCGCGTCCACAACCGCTCTCTCTCGTTCTCTCTCTCTCTCTCTCTCTCTCTCTCTCTCTCTCTCTCTCTCTCGCTCGCTCGCTCGCTCGCTCTCT
>NW_020210206.1:86551-96094 GCF_003070985.1 Temnothorax curvispinosus
CTCGCTCGCTCGCTCGCTCGCTCTCTAGCTCTCTAGATCTTTAGGATCCCGCGGCGGCGGATGTCTTTGTTTACCGGAACAGGTGTATCGGAAGCGTAGCTCATCGGGCGCAAAGCGTAGCGCAGTAACGTAAACAATTGTTAGCATACAGTGTTCGGTGTCTCGGGCACCTGTGAACTTCGTATACTAGATAGCCCCGACGGGGGCCGATCGTAGAAAGGTCAAACAGGGAATTTCGAAACGCGTTCGAATAATCGCGGTGGACAGTAATTAAAAATGCATATTAAATTATAATAATGTGCGGAGCATTTCAATAATTTGCAGGGTGAGAGAAAGAGAGAGGGGCAATCCTGGCGTCCGCTTTTCGCAAATGTTAATTATGTATCATGAAAGTAATTATTTCACGACTCATAATATTTGTTGTGCCATTGATAATTAATTATACAATTTGTACAAAAATCTTTATAATGTCATATTATTGGAATAGACGCATTTTTTCATAAATGTAATACGATTCAATATTACTCGATATTGTGCAAAGCCAGCATGCTGTGGGCAATCTCTATTATAAAAATATGGCTGCGTGAAACGAGAATTAAGAATTAAAGAAGTATATGCTCAAAGAGCGAGTTTTCGAAAGTTTTTTTTTCTCCGGAAGCAATCTTTCACGAATTAACATATTATAGGTATATGCGAAATAATTTGCATTCGATAGGATTACATAATTATATTAGCTACTTTCATTTCGAGACGTTTTTACGTGAAATGCATTCAAGTAAATTGTTAACGAAGTTGGTAACTCAAAAAAATCTCGAGTAGAATAATATCGTCAAAGCGATGCACTTCGTCGCGTTCAAAATTAATGAGCGCGAGCATTTTCCTCCTCGCGTAAGACTTAACTTTTAATGAGGGAAATTGCAAACGTGCGCGCGCGGGTCGCGCGGCATTATGCTTCTTATCTTATCGGGAAGGAATAGGGATGGAACGATAATTTCAGGATAAGCGCGGTGGAACGCGTTAAAAATTGAAACACAGAGTTCCCTCGAGGCCCTCCTCGCGCGCGCGGAGAAGCCGGTCTCGAGCGCTAAAGCTCGAAAACTGACGGGGAAAGGGTTAAACTCGCGTACATCCTCGCATGATGTATACATTTCGAAGGAGATGCCACGTAGGTATTCGAGACCAAAGTGATGAGTTTCTCCGAGACTACATCGCCGCTATTCACTAACAGCATACGAAGCGAACTAGAAATTGCACACTGCACAAATGTATTGTTGCTCGCATCGGGGCAGATCGAGCAATGACCGATCTCAACGTTAAATGCCAGCTGCGGTGAGGTCGGTTAGCTTTAATCGTGTGCGCCCACGCCGTGAAATTCCCCGCTTCTATTAAGAGGACATGCAGCATTGCTGATTTTTATAGAGGTTTTAAATGTTTTCGAAATTTCGCGGCGGATACGCTCGAAAAGGCATTTCACGGTTGAAGAAATCACGTTACTATTATTGTCAGATGTACGATTTTGAAGAGGATATTAAATCGCGGATGAGTTAGCAAATCGTTGTCGATTATACAATGACTTATACTTATATGACAATTTCCTATTTTTCTTTTGCTATTATTATATTTTTCTTCTTCGACAATATTTTTATTCCATTAAAAATGTTCGATAGCAACTTCCGATGGTATTTTCTTTAATTTTTCAAAAATGTTTATCGAGAAGAGTCTTCATCTTTACAAAATTCATAATATATTCTTACGAATCGAATTTTTCAATCACCGATTTTTTCAGAGAAATGCCACAACTGACGATACCACATGATTTCCATGACGACGATCTGTCGTGAATGTCATGCGGAAAAATGCCGCGACGCAAAGAAACGATCTTTTCGCGGAGATCGCGGACGAGAGCAGCGGATCGTGACATTGCTACAAGAATCGCTCGTAGTATAAGAATTCGAAGCGCGCGTGCATCGAAGCTTTGCGGCCAGGGAGAGGCATTGAGAAAGGTCGATCGGCAGGAAAACCGGCAGACGAGTGATACATGACTTCTGCCGCAATACCCGGTGCCTTCGCTTTCTTCCGCATCGTCGTCTGGCAACCGGAGCAACGCGGTACAGCCAGCCGACCGGCTTGCCGGGGTCGAGTCGGATGCAGCTATCGCCGGACGCGAAAGATCAAACGGTGAAATTCTCCCGGGAGGGATGCGGTGTTTCCCCTTCGTGCCGCCGGAGGGTTACTGGAAAGGAGCAGATACAAAGAGCCGGGTAACCCCTTACGGCGCTACGCCCGGATCTGGCACCACCACAATTGTGCATCGCGTACAACCTGGCTTGACCTGGCTGGCCTGGCTCTACCTGCAATATCGGCTTCACCTGCAACGAGGCGTGTACGTGCGGGCGCGCTCGCGCCCGAACGCGCGTCTCGCAGCCGTTCTCGTCTCGTAATGTCTCGTTCACGCTATCGTTCTTCTTTCCCTTCGCACGATCTATAAAAAGTATCTCCTCGGGAGTTATTCCGAGTTTATATCGGATCGAGACGAGACCCTTTTTGTCGCTATTAAAAATACTCCGGTGGAATTAATTACGTTCATTCACGTTGAGACGTCGGCTGTTCTTTAACGCCGTAACGTTGCGAACAAAGTGATAAGACTTCCTTGTTCCCAATCGATCGTTTCTCGAGAAGAAAAGTAATCGCTTCATGATATTAGCTGTGCTTAGTTCTCTTTTTCCTTGTCGTTAGATACCGCTAAACAAACAATGTTCTCTCTTCTTAATGAAAATACAGATATGCTTTCTCTAAATTATCGTTGAGAATCGCGAGGGAGCGCGATGATATACGTCGACGTATGTCTCCGTTTCTCCGCGAGATAAACGCGATTCCAGAGGCGAACCACCCTAGATCCCATCGTTGAATTACCTATTCGGAAGATAACGTTGAATTACGTAAAGTGCGTCAGTAAATAGTCAGTCCGCCATTATTTCCCGCGGTAGACTCGCAAAGTCTTACCGTTAGCGCCCACATTGTACTACATTGCGCTATTCTAATATTTGCCGCGGCTTATTGGTATAACCCGCGATACATCGTGATTTTACTTGCAGCCTTAAGACGTACCTTCCAAAGTTCAGACTAAGTGGCTTCCCATTGTAGCGGGTGCAAACGGGTGGCGCAACGGGTTGATATTTATCGAGTTGGGAAATTACCTCTCTCCGGAGTGCGCTTAATAATCGAAACGATCGTCGTAAACGCATCTCCCGAGCGTGTTATGCCGCCCGTTATTTCCGCGTCGACACGCGCGCTGGTCTAATTCCATACATTATCAATTGGCGAACATGTATTGCGAATTTAGCGTGAGAGACAGAGAGAAAAGGGAGAGAAAGAGAAAGTGAGGAAGAGAAAGAGAGAGACAGAGAACCTCTCCGCGGTTCGTCTTCGTGGTGCTATCGATTCTCAACCGGTCTAGGTCGAGCTATTCGTCGGTCGGAGTAGGTCTAACCACCCTCAATCTTCTCCAAATCCGCGCTTAACCCGCCATTGTACCGGCGAGAAGAATCTAAGAGCTGGAAAGAGCTCTGCACAGGCTGCTTATCACAGACTTACAAACTATACGGAACATTCCTCAATGGGCGAATACTTTGACGAGCTCGGGGGGGCGATTCTTTGTTGGTGAAAATTCGCGGATATTTCCTCTTTTCGCGTTGCAGCGATCTTGAAAGATCGAAGCGCGTATTTTAAGTCACATTTTAGCTAATTAATTAAATACATTACGAGAGGTGAAATAAAAATCAAAGTGTCGATCAAAGAAAAATGTTGAAACAGTTAAGAATTGTATTACAAGATCCTCGACATTGTTTCAGCCTTAACCTGAATTTAAAGAACAAATATACGCGCGTTATATATAAATATGATATAAAATAGTTGTAAGAATTTTTAAAAGTCGATAAATGTAATTATACTGAATTTTACAGCTCGAACAGTTCCATTTTTGTCCTATTACGATGATTACAACGTGATTGACATCCTTCATTCTAAACGGTGTTTACGCAGAAACCTAACTGCTTGTCAATAATCGCGCACGCAGGCGTGAAGGAAACGCATGTGTCGCGTGGATGCTCCGTACACTGACGACGGATTAACTCTGCGAAGATTAAAGAGACGCGGAAGTTTTCCACGAGTTTTATTCTCTCGCTGCATCGAGAGTGTCGCGGTACATAACGACCACGGCCGTTCTCTCTCTCTCTCTCTCTCTCTCTCTCCTCCTCTCCCTCCCTTCCTTTGCTTTTCTCTCCCTCTTTCGCTCGCCTTCTCTACGAAAGGCGTTCACACGCCGCATGCTCGATTACCAAAGAGCCTCTTTGCAACAAAAGCTTCTCGTAGCAGTTAGCCGTATCGAGTCGAGATCGATCGATCGGCGAAGAGGTGGTGGCTGAAACATTGTGCGCTGCGCGGCGAATGGCAGGCAATACCGATAATATCGGGCCAATGGCCAACGCAGATTAGGTACCTCTAATCGACAGTTACGCAATAGAAGCGTCGCTACGTGACGTCGATTAATGGTCGATTTGCGAGCGGTGGTGTTCTGTGTACGTCGGACACGTACTAAAGTCTCCCCCATTTTTCGCCTCACACGCGCCGCTCACGCGAAATCTCGCCTCATGATCTGCGAACGTTGTGCATCACGCGTCGCTCGTCATTTTTCATTTCGCGCAGGTTAAATGCGTGGGAGGGTAATCCAATAAATGTGTACGCATCGTACATCGACGACATAATCCGACTTTTGAGCCAAATTAATCGCGGCGCGACGCCTAGGCGCGCGACCAACGACGGTGATGATTCGTGACGCGCGACCACCCGCGAGTTGAACAACGTTTCCGCCACCGAGTTATGAAAGCCACGGGCGTGCAGGTGCTGGGGCGGGCGAAAAAGGGATAGGGGTGAAGGGGGCCGGATTTATTGCACCCGGGCAATCTGCCGTAATCTAGGCGAGCGCGACGAAGACACGGATCGTGGATCTACGGTTAACTACGTTTTCAACGCTTGATTATCGCGTTTCACGAATAAGCACCCCCGAGTGCGTGCTTGGAGGTGGCTGGTTGGCAAGCAAGCTGGCTGGCTGGCTGGCTGGCTGCCTGGCTGGCTGCCGGTCGGAAAGTTAACCCAGACGTGGCGCATGGGGAGGGCGAGAGAGAGAACGGTTTAGGCGTGGCTGCAGCGACGAGAAGAGACGAGTGGAAGAGGGAGGAAGAGCGCGTTGCATTAGCCGCAGATTGCGTTTATACGCCATCGCGACGCGCGGAATTATGTACCGTCGAGCCGCCGCCGCCGCCGCGTAACGTCGCGCACCATTATTTCACAGTGCAAATAATTAGTATTCCGGTGAACGAGTGCGCGAGGGTGGAGGATGGGGGAGGAGATAGGGAAAGTGCACGCGCGGACGCGCGGGTGAATAGGCACGCGCGCGCATTCACGCTCATCTTCTTCCCTGCCTCGTTCGTGTCACAACGTTGCTGCCTTTGCTCCGTGCGGCGTGCGTTACCGTCGCGAAATCGAGACTGTCGCACCCTCGCATCCTACGTGTATCTATATGCACCCTCTCTCTTCCTTCTTCTTCTTCTCTCTCTCTCTCTCTCTCTCTTTCTCTCAAACGCCCGACGCGACACTTCCGCGACTGCATCCTACGCGCGTATGCATTGACGTGCATTCAGCGACGTCGATGGTAACAAGCATACATGACGATGAACGTACTCGTGCGTTTCGAGCGAAAGGCTCGCTTTGAAGAAGCAGTCGCGGACGATCGCTGTCGAATGCGGTAGACAATTCTTTGAAGTCGGAAAATGTCACGGTTAATTTTTAACAAGAGAGACGGGGTGGGAGAAAACTCGTTTCGTTCGCTTTAAAGGGGAAGTTCGTAATTTAGAGCTTTTCATCGAGGTGCTGTCTTAAAGACTAAAGGGACCAACTAACATGATAAAAAATGTATCATACAATTAATTAGAGAAGATGCCATTTTTGGTCGGGCTGGATCTTGACAGCCTAATAATATTTTTCTGTGAATTTTGTGAACTTTTTTCAACTCAGTAAATTGCGTGCTGATTACTTGTTGCGACAAGACCGCGGTCTTAAAACGCAGCTTTTTCGTTGGAACAGTAAATTTACATACTTAAATCGATAATCGATTTAAATTTTGATGCTATACTAAACATCTTTTTCAGATCACTGTAAAGAATTTATTGCGAAAAATATCACCCCAGAGTTTGAACCTGGGAGCTGGTCCTCTTTACAATCCGAGGCGTCTAAAAATATATCAGCTCTCGCACGTAAACCGTTTTTTAAAATTTTCACGATATTGAGAATCAATATTTCAGGATTACGGGCTTTTTAACATCATATATAACAAGTCTGTGAGATACCGTAAGTTTGTTAAACTCAGGACGTACTGAAATTGAGAAACGACTTCA
Source organism: Temnothorax curvispinosus (assembly GCF_003070985.1). Taxonomy (NCBI): domain Eukaryota; kingdom Metazoa; phylum Arthropoda; class Insecta; order Hymenoptera; family Formicidae; genus Temnothorax; species Temnothorax curvispinosus. The sequence goes on from NW_020210206.1 coordinate 93,004, forward strand.
TTCTTAATGAACTATCTCGTCAAGGAATATTTTGAGGTCTCATTCCCCGAGTCTCAATTTCATATTTACGCAACAATAATACTCGAACGATCAGCGTGTACGGTTAATGCACCCTACAGACTGCCACTTCCGCGCGCATTAAAGCTCTCTCGGCTCCGTTTCTGTGATGCACATTCTCTCGTGTGGGCGCCGCCGAACTTTACCGCACAGAGCCGCCGCCGTGCACTGTTTTGTCCCGGTGATTTGCAGCATCTGCGGCTAGCACCTCCGAGCCAACCAACCCAGCCAGCCAGCCAGCCAGTAGAGAGTGAGTAGGTCGTCGTCGGGTTTATCCACGGCGTCGCGTTGCGCCAGAAGGGGGGACGGGGTCGTGAAAATTATTTGGAATTAGGCGATGCCGCGATTTACGCGCCTCTCCGGACCGTCTCGTCTGGTAGATGGATGGCGGGCGAGTATACGGGGGGATAAACCAGGCGTCGGGAACCGGAATACCGTCGTCATCGTCGTTTCGGGCGACGAGTTGTAGCGAGGACGACACTAACGCAAGGAAATTGCATTTCCGCCGAAATTACTGGGGCCAGGGGCGAGGGGCGCAGCGGGTTATTAAAATGGAATTATTATTAAAACGGCTAATAATCCGCGCGCGAGAGAGCGCACCGCGCTACCGCCGCCGAGTTAGATCGCGGCTACGTGAGAGTTGCGGATGTTAATTCTTTTACGATTACGTAAAGTGCGGGATGTGCGACGGCGGTTGCACGACGGTTATCAAATTTCGCTTCCCCCCTCTTCCGCCCCTCCCCCCGCCGATTCTGACGCGCGGCAACAGTTTATCGCAGTCGAATAGCGATACTGCATAAAACAGCGCTTCACATAATAATGTATGAACGTAACATCGGATGTAGCGATAGGATTAATTGAGATTAACGAAAAGCGAGTTTGTATCGCCACTTTTCGGGTCTTTGACCCCATACAGTTCCCTTCATTAAATCAGTAAATATATGCTTGTGATTAATTAATTTTGAACTATTGATCGTTCTATAATTATATAAATTCCTTGATAGTCTTGATACTGTCAGTTAGTAGCATTGTTAGTTCTTAGTCAGAATTATAATTACCACATAATAGAGACACGTATGCGCTCGTATATATATATATTTTATATTTAGTGCACTATCTTTTGTATCGCGCGGCTTTTACCACAACTCGATTAATGTCTCCGCCGTCTTGATTTGACATCTGATGCGGCGAGACGTTGTCCTTCTTTTGGATTGCCAGAGCCACGCTTTTCCGCAACATTTTCCACGATCGTAGTTTTTCGCGAATGAAGAAACCGCATTTTCTGTCGACAATTCGCGCGTTCATCTCTCACAGTAATCTCGCCGCGGTTTCCTGAAAAACTCACGGTTTTCGTGTCTCGTGCGTTTCTCCAACGTCAGTACGTCGGGACACGAACGACGGCGGCGTCCCCTTATCGCTTTTGCGCTCGCTGCAACGCTTTTCGCGGCCGCCATAAATATTTCCGCAATTGAATTTGAAGGAGAACAATGCCTCCGTACTCGAGCGCGATAAATCAGAATTTATTTGCGGAACGCGAAGAGGAAGAAGAATCTGCAAGGTACGCCGATATGGAGGCGTACTCGATAATCGCAGAGATTACTAAGAGGGAGCACTTATCCCGTTCAATAAACAAGATAATGATAAAGAAAAGGAAAGAAAAAGATGCGGAATTATTTGCAGATTAAAAATCAGTTAAGATATAGAAGTGCTAGTACTATTTCAAACGTAACAGTAGTTATAATCACCAAGAGAGATTATAGATATCAAAAGAAAAATAATTATATTTTCCTAGCAAAAGAGTGTCTACGTTATTTTTAGCTTAATGATTTTATTATTAGGATAAAATACTTACAATTAGTCAAAAATAATGCTTTTAAACAACATTTTATATAAAACCGTTATTATATATACATAATTTCTACCGCAGCATAAAAATAATACTATACTATACTATAGTGTACAATATATATAGACAAAATATAAAACATTAGTTACTCTAACATTATTATTAATTCATAATATCAAGGCTACAATGCAATACACTTATGCCAGATAATCGCGAACAGAAATAAAAATTATTCGCGTTTGTCTCTTTTACCAATATAAGTGATATAAGTCAACAATAAGTCAGACATCTGACGAAGTGTCGCGGATAATTGTTTCGGCGTGACGTAAAGTTGTAACTCGTTTCCCCTCTGCCATCATGAAAAAGCATTGCATTTGAGCTAAGTGACTTTTACATAAAACTCTTTCATGAACTTCTTTGTTTCTCGAAATAAAAGAAAATAAAATAACTTGTACCATTGTTGTTTTATTCGAGGAATTGTATTTTTATGTGGGAGTGCATTACGTCCAAAGTGGTTCACGATAATGATCTTATCACTTTTGCATCATCGCAAATCGCTTTGAGCATTGCGAAGGTTAATCATTGAGTAAAGGAAGATCGAATGAAATTCTTACTAATTGACTCTTTTGTAAACGGAAAAAAGGCAAACGCAACACGCATTTTTTTGTACGGCGCTCTATCTTTTTGTAACCACACAGTTGAACGATTTGTAAAGTATTTTTCTACATAGAACGTTGTAGTGTACTGACGATACACAATACGGAACAAAAGCGACAACACTTGTTCTATACGGATTCTTTGACCAATTTGGCGTCGACTGTTTGGCAAAGCAATATGAACGTCTCGAAACCATCGGTTTTTCAATTAATCTAACAGAAACCCAAACAAGTAGTGAAATATTGTTGTTCATTTTATTTGCAATAAATTCTTAATTTGAAGTTTATTTACACATTGAAAATTGAAGTTTAAATGTTGCACGTTGAAAATTAAAAATTATGAAAGAAATAAAGTTTAATGAAATATTTTATTAAGAAAATGACGGAATCTAAATTGGTATAGAAAGTTTGATTGGAAAAGTTATATAATAATTTATAGGTTATCATATTTTTTTTCAATTCATATTTATTTAGGTATTCACAGTATTTTTATCTGTAAATGTTAGGGAACTGCCTGCTTCTTTATATAGAA
>NW_020210206.1:101094-107059 GCF_003070985.1 Temnothorax curvispinosus
TCTCTCGTTTCTCCGCTACACTCGACTCTCCCTTTCGCACTATCTCGCGCACCACCCCATGAGCTCGTTGCTCTCTGCCTATCGCTCTTCGTACCTCCGCTCTCCTCTCGTCCTCTCGCCGCCCTCTTTCTTTTACCCTTCTTTGCCTCTTCCTACTCCTTTGTTCCCGCCATCATTGCACCGGCGCGGCTCTCCGTGCCGCTTTCGCAAGTGCAAACTCTCTGCTCGCCGCCGCTATCGCCGCGAGACGGCCGGCAGTACTACGAGTCCACGGGGAATCGAGAAATACTGCGGAAATTCTGGATTAAAGTGAAACTTTAGTTGCCACCTGGGCCGATGGCGGTGACGTCCGACAGGCCGTTCCTTCGCGAAGAACGAACTCGCGGCGGTATAGCGGCAGTAGCGAACGCTAAAATCCACCATTGTCGGCCTGTTTAATTTCTCACAATTGTCGTACTGCGGAGACGAAGAGAGTCCATTAAAGACTCTATTAATAAATAACAGATTCCATTATCTTTCGGTGCCTCGCTGCAAAATTCTCTTTCGACTTGCGCGGAGAATGTTTTGGGAGAAAAGGCATGGGAAAATTATAAAGATGACAGGTGAGATGAGATTGTTTGTAGGGGAGATGAATGAAAATGGTGGAAGGGGCGCAATTTGTCAACGATGTCTATAAATTCCGCGAAATTTAATAGCGCTTCCGCGAAGTGCATAATGGAATATAACTTTATCGGCTATATAACTACGTCGTAACTACATCAATCACTTTGCGCTATTACAGGTAAGAGCGGATAACTATTGTCTTGCACGCGAGGATTGGAGGGTTAAAGGCTGGTTCAAGGGCCGGGAGCGGTCGATCGCCCTGGCTTTGATATTAATATCACAGTCGAGTTTGCCGCTCTGCGACGAGAATAAATTCTTAAGATAAGTACAGTCGAATCGAATTTCCAGACTCGCGAGCCAGACTTGCTCGCGAGTCGCCGTATTTACTGTCTCGGTGGGAGCAGAGCAGAAATAATAATCATCATTTATTGGAGGTTTAATATCTGTCTATCTATCTATCTCTCTCTCTCGTGTTTGCGCTAAGTGATGTATTAAGTCGTTGCAAACATCAGAAGTTCATGTTTTACGAAACGCTTTTGTAGAGCAAATCTCTTCTGATAATTAAATATTTACATATAAAAATGACATTTTTTTACGAAAAAATGTCCCAATTTTTGTAAATATTTACGATTTTTTAGCTACGATTAAACTGTCTGTATTTGATTGAAAATTTATTTTTGTGATTATAAAAAAATTGCTTGATATATATTCTGAAAAATATTAGATTTCTTCAATTATATATATATTTTGTTTTTCTAAAAAATTACTTGAAAATTGTTAATATAAAATTGATACTCCATTATGAATCTCGAAATCTTAGCATGAAATACGAAAATAATGCGAAACTAAATATCTGTCGGTGTATTTAATGTTTTTAAACTGATGAAATCCGTGGCATGGGTTCAAAGTTTCCTTGTGTGATAACTTTTATGTGTTTTTAAGGAAAGAATAATGCCCGGTCTCGGGCTATCTCGAGGGAAAATAAACATAGCTGACAGCGAAATTGTATCGACGGGGGATAGCTCGGGCGAATAATTTTCTAAAGAAAATCGCGAGTACACACATCGAGATAGCAATTTATATGAAAATGGTCACGTTGATATGTTGAAGGATATTTTTACAGGCTGTCCTGTTTATCCGTGATATCAACTTTCAATGTTAGGTCTCAAATGACGTAAATATATTAGGTATTCTAATTCCGATCGATCGGCGGACTAAAAGTTTGATTAACTGAAATTAATGCGCGAAATTAAGGTGCGCGTAGCCGATCCGGGGGAAAGTCAAAGACCGTAAAGACTGCCTCTACGAGATAAAGCTTAATACGGAAGGAAAAGGGAAATGTTTTATCAACGTCACGTTTCATCAACGAGGAGGAACTTTGCGATAACTTCGCGATAACTGAGGAAACTCGTGATAAAAGAGCTGAGGCGGTTCGCGCCGCGATCGAGCGTTTCAGCCTTATCACCGTACGATGCCGTCCTTATCGAAACGATAGTTATCGCGCGAAAGATATTTCAGTATCCTTCGGGGGCTCAACGACTGCAATTTTGTACAGATTTCTCTTTGATAAGAACTACAGAATTCTTAAGCTTCAGCTTAAACCGATTATATATAAACATGTCACTGGAATATGTGTATGATGCAGGTAATAATGATAACTGTAAATTAATTAATAATTAGTAATCTATAATTATCGATTATTATTGCTAATAATTATCAATTACTACTAATAATTATTGCTAATTATATCGTTAGGAAACATTGCGACGTTACATTACGAGTAGGTATCGCAATTATTTTGCTCGACTATTGTTGACGAGTTATAAAAAATTGCTTGAAAAGGTATTTTAGCTTCTCAAAACTTTTATTTGTCCCGAGGTTTTTTCTTCTTTATTTCGAAGAATACATCCTGAATTTCGGCTGCAATCGCTACGCTTTCGCTCGGAAAGTTCACTCATCCGCTGCGCAACTTGAACGAGAATATTACGGAAATAGTTTCGCGATGAATTATTGAAGGGTCGAACGGTCGGCTCATTATCTGTGATTTCGATCGTTTATCCCGCGACGTGGACTCTTTAATTTCCTTGAGGGCCGCGCGACGTTGAGCCGCGTCAATTATACATATATGAAAAATAAATAATCCGTCTCTCTTTCTCTCTCGCAGGACGGATTTGTTCCGCGAAACGAAACGGACGAGCGTGACGTTGTTATCCGAATGTCACGCGCGCGAAAAAGGTAAAGCCATCACTGCTGGCTTGGGATCTGGCCGCACGCTCTATTGCACCGAAATTTAGCGTTGCGCGGGCAGGAGAGAACGCGGCGGGGCCAATGGAAAAAAAGCGGGATAAATAAAAAGAGCGAGGAACAAAGGAAAATAAAATACGGTCAGCCTCGCACACATTTCGCGAAAGACACCGAGCCAAACGCGGGCTTGTTCGCGCGTAAACACGCGCGCAGGGATCGCGCTGCCGGCCGCGGCTGCCGAGGACGCAGCGCGGAAAACATTTTTCGATGAAAGGCGATATTTTTTTAAGCAATAAACATCCCTCGTTCGTAATTTGCACAGCGGAATGCACGCGGATTACGCGCTCTCACCTGTCCTGTTGTGCGCGGCGCGGGTAATAAATGTAAAAACTTGAGCGTGCCCTTAAAAACGACGGCGTTTTGTCATTTTTATATCGTCGCGCGTACACCCGTCATATTGCACCGCGCGCCGTAACCGCCGCGCTGCCGTTGCGCAAGTTATTCGGAAATTATTGCTATCGCATATATCATTACTTGACGCTGCACGCGCTGCAAATCCGGGAAATTTTTCAAACTTGCCCGTCCGCGGCGGGGGGAGGGGAGAATACGCGGGCAGCATGCCTGAAACGCTATAATAAATATGGATCAATTGGAGGCTAGGCGAAACTGCAAATAACGGCAATGACACGCATATTTAATGTACGCGCAATGTCAACAATCATAAATCGCGAATTTCGTTGTCGTCATTTAAAATTTCTCCCGTTGGCTCAATATTTATTAATATTTTTCGCGCGGACTTATAATGTATTCTTCAACGTGACAATATATTCTTCCGCTCGCTCTCGCCCCTCGCGAATTTGTCAATAACATTGTCGAGGTAGATGCTTAACATTCACAGTGATATTACATCGCTCGCTGGCGTAGTGTTAGCCTCCGCTGGCCGCAGTTATTCCTGTTATTTCTGTTAGTGACTATAACAAAATGATACCAGAAACCAATTGAGCTTGCCAATTTGCAAATTGTTTGCATATCATTGAGGTTTGTTACGCTTTCCTGAATAACGCTCCGTTGTTTTCATCATGCCCGGTATATTCCGATTGAGTAACGCTAATTCGGCAAAATTATGTAAACTATGACATTACGCGGCATATGCAGGTGGATTTAATTATTATATCATTTATACTAAGCACGAGACTGTATTACGTTAATTTTATGATACACGCGGTTAGAAAATAAGCTCGGCTGATAATTTACTGGATTATAGTTTACTCTGCTATTTTAATATCGCGTAGATGCTTAATATTTTCAAGTTATAATTGGCCGTTAACTTTACGGCTTTGCTATACTTCGTTGAACTCGAAGCCGCGGTAAGGCGATTTAAAGGATATCGGCCTCCTATTTGAAAGTGCGAACCGAGTTTAACATCTAAAATACACAGTGAAGAGTGCGTTCAGATTTATTTAAATTTATAGTAAGATTTTTAGTAGAAACATGAATATTTTTGATAAATAAATACGCGCGAAGAATATTCCGCTGCTGCCGGTTGTCAGAAAAATTATCGCTTAATCACTTTTTATTGATAAAAATTGAAAAGCGCATGACACAATATCGATATCAGATCGAAAACTGGCGGAAACGACGACATTAATGTAACGAAAATGAATTTTTGTGTTTATTGCTACGTCCCATTTAAAGCGATTTAACATTGTTCCCCGCTATCTAGCTATAGAGTCGTTGATAAGCGTAAATATTTGCGTTTGTTGAAAGTTAATAATCCACGGGGGTGCGTACAACGGCACGTGGAGGGTTAAATCAGCGTGAAGCGTAAAGTACACCCCGGTTGTCGTCGATGACAGCGCACGATAGAAGCAACGACATTCTTGGAATTTCGCGGAATGCTTTTCCGAGGCTGAGGATTATCGAAAGCTCGATATTGCCCGCCGCCCGCTGCTGTTATTACGATCCCTCGCATTAAGATGCAAGCATTTCGCTCCCCCTCCCCCTTCGATAATGTCTATCTCGATTGAAAAAGATGATCAAAAGTGTGCTCCGTGGCTGTATTACAAAGGCGATACTCGTTCTCATTGAGAAGCGAGAGTTTTTATAGAGTATCGCCGAGCGCATAATAAATATCAGCTCTCCGAGCTAGAGAAATCCTCCAGGTCCATTTACGAAATTATTTATAGGGATCTCGTAAATTCCTTCGTTTACATAAACTTTGCGAGGGGACTCACGGTTATCTTAATTACGAAACATTAATTTATATCACACGTGCGTGGAAAGTGGCCCATTACGCGCGCGCCATCTGTGCGACAAATAGCCAATTCCATACACGAGTCAAAACAGTGCGGTAATGTAAACACTCGCCTTCGGCTCGTGCGTCCACTCCGCACCCGTGTCCAATTCTCAACTTCCCGCACTTGTTACATAAATATTTTGTCGAAAATTGAACGCGGAAGCGGGAGGCTGTCGTCGCACACCCACGCCCTAACGAGCCTCGTCGGACCGGTGTCCATATGTCTCTGGTTACCGGTTACGTCTTAGGTGACTATGGGCGACTAATGTCGCGATCAATAATAATCATTGTGGCATCTTCGATGATTTAGGTGTCACGCCGGTGATACCTATGGTAAACGCGACCGTGTATTCATCCTTGATATCGCGTTAATCGCGTGGTGACATATTCCGTAGCGGAATATTTCGATAATACTCTATTAAATTAAAGCAGCGTAGTGTTTAAGGTAATTTAATTTCGAATCTCGCGACCGTCGCCGGTGTCTTTAACATCAATCACAGTTTCTCGGGTTTATAAACTAAAACTGATCACGCGAAGATCCTGACACGGATCGTTGGCATTAAACATTCACATTGATGGCATATATGATTGACAGTTACGCCGGCAGCCGGAATACTGATCGCACGCGGGGATTCGCGCGAAGTGATAGGAACCGCGAAACGATACATCGGCATAAATATTTTCTCTCGCCTCGGTGCATGGCACCGTGAAGGGTGAGAGACGACAACTAGGGTGGTAGTCAACGTGAACGGCGACGAGCGTCGCGACGAGAACGAGTGAGTCTCCATCGGGATCGTGGGGGACGAGGGACAACGTCGTCGT
>NW_020210206.1:107159-109390 GCF_003070985.1 Temnothorax curvispinosus
AGGCGCGCGCGGGAGGGCGAGAAAGACTGAGGGAGACTGAGAGGGAGGCTGTGAGGGAAAACCGGTCCGCTTGCCCGCTCTGCCATCCGCCGATCAATACACTTCCACTGCTGCGAACGGAGCCGTGAGGATGGGCGGGGACGCGAACGCGAGAAGAGAGTAGATCGGCACGACATCGGCATGGCGTGGCGCGGCGTGGCGTGGGCTTGGCGCGGCGCGGCGCGACGCGGCGCGACGCGACGCGGCATGGCACGACATGGCATTGCAGAGAGATGTGTGGCTCAACTGTGAGAAAAAGGTCTGTCCGGCTCGAACAAATGGACAGCCGCTCTGCGCCAAACAAACTTGGAGCGAAATTAACAATGCGTTTTGGGGTTCACCTTATCGAGATACACACATACACATATATACAATATATACATATATACATATATACATACACATGCACATTTTTACGTAATTTTGTTAAAATGGTATTATATACAAAGTTGGATTATAATACATTGTAATCTAATTTATAGTAGTAATAATAATAATATATACAACGTGCAAAATACGCGCGTGTTTTGTTAACGCTGCTTAATATTTGTTTGCGCTGACGGATGATTTGTCGAGTTTCTTTTCGGGGTGAGAGAAAAATTCTGCGAGATATTCACGTATAAAAGTAAAAACGGCATGGTGCGTGAGAAAAATCTCGGTATTGCCCTCTCCGCCCGGATGCGGTTATCGCATTCGCGGGATTTTTCCTTCCTCGCGCTTGCGTTAAGCATTTCGCGTTAAATATTTTGCAACGAAGCAGGGAATGAATAAATAACGAGAGATTACGGGTGTTTCAGCAATGCGGCGGAGTTCACAGCTTCATTGCATACCGATATTGGCATTTAATACTTTATCGGACAATCTTTCAGATTTACACATGGAAATTAAAATAAACAGGTTTTAACGTTGAAAAACGTTACTTAGAAAACCCGGCTTCAAAATATCGCGAGTTGAATTTTATCCGAAGCTATACATTTTACTTTGAACGCACCCAAGTCCGACGAATTAAATGAATATATTTTACAGATTTATTAATTACCATGCCCGTATAATATATAAATACGTTATAAATAAGGCACCCCTAAAATTGTCTGCCTTTTCGCGATACGTGACACGTCGCGATTTATTTCGCGGCGCGTCCGCGTCGCCCGAAATTGAAATTCACCGCAGAAGAAGTTGACAATGCTCTCGGTAATGTTAAAAACGATATTGATGTAGTAATAGTCTCCGACGACAATCAAAATTGCGAACGAATTGCTTTTGTTCCGCTGCTCGTGTCGTACAATAATGCTTTTGTTCGTAGCACTTTGTCACGGTTCCGCGCGTTATCTCGTCGGCGTATAATAAAGCTATATATTCGTCGTACACGTACGTTATTAGTAATTTATAGACGGACGCGTGCTCGACTAACAAATGAATTATTATCACGAATCTTCCGTTCTCCTTCACTTTGCAATTTTTCTTTTCGCTCCGGTAGGATTCGCGTTGCACGCGGAAGCGGAACTATAGCGATCATTATTTTCGGATCAGTCGACTCAAAAATTGGCTCACTATGCAACCTTCAGCGGGATCAGGCTTTTCGAGCACGGCTAAACCTCTTATAGAGTAATAATTCCGAGAAACATTGAGAGTTTCGCGATTTTCCGCGCAGAACATAAGAACCGATACGCGTAATTCGTTTTTCGCGACAAATTTGTTACGCGCTGTGATTTGTCGACAACATTATTCTCGTTAAGTTGTCGCTCATTAAGTCAGCTAATCGCGCTTGTAGTGGAGCGTGATTAATTTCGAACAATACCTCGATATTATCGTAATGCAAGATGATTCACGCGCGCAAGTCATACCCTGTGCCGTTTGTGCTGACGCGGAGCACAAGCGCCGTAACCGCGCTTCTGCGGAATCAAGGTGATTCGGCGGTTACGTGTAGTTTTAGCCGGATACACCGGCGTGACTGACTTCAAATCGGCGTTTCGATGTTTTCGAATGAATTAACAACGATTTACGCAAGTCATCCTCGCATGCGGGAATTCGCGTGATTTTCAGGCACGCGATGGGTATAAGCCAGGGGTTATTTTGGATCGAAAATAAAGGCTACTCTCGGGGGCAGGGTAATAGCCGCGCCATTAATTTTCCTCTTTGGGTAACGTTACCATGCTTTTTATCATTTTACCGCCGTCTAGCGAAGCTACATG
>NW_020210206.1:109490-141197 GCF_003070985.1 Temnothorax curvispinosus
CGCCATTAATTTTCCTCTTTGGGTAACGTTACGATGCTTTTTATCATTTTACCACCGTCTAGCGAAGCTACATGCGAGACATATCCGAGACGTAATAATGTATCATTTCGACGGAGCTGCAGCATATGAAGCCACGAACGGTGCGCGCGCGTCATAACTAGTAAGCCGAGCAGGTTCCCGGTGTGAGCTGAAATTTTAATAGGGCTCGTATAACATCCTCCTACTGTATGATGTACCTCACTCGAGAAATAGACGGCAAGACGTCCCCGCGTATGTCGCAAACAACCGCCTACTAACTTCTTACGGGTGAACGGAGCGAACTAATTTGCCCGGCTCCGAGTCCGGCTTTACTTACGTTAATTATGTGACGCATCCGTATATCGGACTAAATCTATTTTGTTTAATGATCTCGCGTAGTATCGCCGGCGGGTTTTGCTGTAATTTTCGCTGTAAGCACCTGCAGAAAATAAGATACGGATTAATAGGAATATAAATAGGAAAATATATATATATATATATATATATATATATATATATATATATATATATATATTGCATTCTTATTGTGTTTTTCTCTGCAATTTCTTTGTGCAATACTTTCTTTACCCTTCGGATAAATATTGAATTCCTCTCTACTGAATAAAAATAACTTAATGTCGTTATGGAGAAAGTTTTAAAAAGGTACATTGAAAGATCCATTTTGGTAAAGTATGCGGAAGCAAATGTCGCGCGTGATTTTCTTGCATCCATAATGTGTCTATTATCACTATCACGATTTTTTCCCTCGCGTCCTAAACGTGCCCTAGACGAGAGATAGGGGGAGAATTGAGTGTTATCGGCCTCCGGGAAAACATTACGTCATATTTCACTCCCGGCCGAGCCGCGCCCTGGCGCACGCAATATTTTCCATTTACCTGGCGCTATCGGCTTTAAGCGTCTCTCGCACGGCGTAACCTTTCTTTATTATTATTAACCTCGTCGTCGCCATCGTTATCATTACTGTTATCGAGTCTCATTGGCGTTACACTCCAATCTCGCGCGTCTCGCGAAAAGCTTGCGCCTTTAGAGCAATAGTCGTTTAGTACCGTGTCGCGGCGTTAATTCCAAATAGCGACGATAGTTAGCCGATTCCGTGATAGCCCCATTGCCGTTTTAATCCGCCTCGCTGCGTCTAATTTCATTTGCGTTTCCCTTCTTTCGCGCAAACACATAGATCGTTGATTCTCGCGCAAAAATCCCGCGAGCTCCGACGATGCTGCCCTTGTTCTACACAATGTTAGACAGAAATCGAATATGCGACGCGCATTCCTATCGGATCTTTGCATATGAGATGTCTTGTATTATGAATAATTTTCATGTAATTTCCGAAAGCGAGATATTGGCAATTGAGAGAGAGAGCAGAACAATGTTTTCACATTTCTCAGAAAAAGAAATCGCTTTTTTTATAATCTTGCTTTGATTAAATGTGGTAGATCTAAAGGTGGAGAGAATGAAAAATCAAAAACGCCTTTTCCAGCTTCCATTTTCTCTATTTTTCTCGCATTAATACGTCTTCCCCAAGTACGGAATTTATTCTACGGACTATTTCTATGACGTTACGTCTGATTTTTAAAAATTACAGAGTAATGTTACACGAACTGTCCAATTTTCTACGTTTACAGACAAAAAATCTACTGTGTAATAAATTTACTGTAACTCGCGAAAAATCGCAGACACGTAAAAACTGAAGCGTATTTTTGCTACCAAAAATTATATTTAATGTGTGTAATGTGATATGCCATATTTTACGCACAAGGAGACGTTTCTTTCACGATAGCGCTCGGCAAAATCGAAACTTATTTCGACATTCGATGTTTCGCATTCAACGGCCCAATAGTTACGAATGAAATCGATTTCGACATATGTTGCTACATGTAGCGTCTTGTTTCGCGTCTCGCCGTTGCACTGCCCGTAACTGTCGATGTGCTCGTGCAAGATTTAATAGTATGTCACCATCTGTTTCTGGCTCGCACGATAACTATGTAATAAGTGGCTGTACAAATATTTCTTTTCCGAAGAAGAAAAAATATTTCAATTAAAGTGACAAATTGTAGCAGCGAGCACGGTCTATGTAATTTTTTTGAAATTGGCAAACATTTTATTGAGGATATGTTTAAATTTCGAATTTCAAAATCACATATTACATTTTTGAAAACCAAATAGTTTAATATTTGCACTAGTTATAACGAAATATATGTATGTATATAGAAGGATGTATAACTAGAATAAAAAAATTGTATAAAATTAAACGGATTATGCAAAAAGAGTGAGATTATTGTAACAACGAATTATTTTTATTTGCTGTTTAATTGCACGCGGTTTATTCGTGATAAATAACAATTTATTACGTTAATATTTATCATAAGCTCGAGAAATGCGAGTTTTACGTTAATTAAAATTCGTTATACGAGAGAATCTTCTTTGTATTAACGGAAAAAAATGTTCGCACAAAGGGTTTATTCGCGGCAGTCTCTCCGGCATATATGACATTTCTCTCTTTACATATTCTCTTTTTCGTTTCTTTTTTTTTCCATTGCCCGTCGCTATTTCATATCGGGGATTGTCTTCGCGTAACGTTGCGTTCGTTTCTTGCTGTCGCAAGATTCAAATTCTCTCTCTCGCGTACCTATATGTAAAAATATACCTAGATCGCATCGCTCTCGCGTCGGTCGGCCTTTTGTGGCTTTCTCTGTCACGCTATCTCTCTCTCTCTCTCTCTCTCTCTCTCTCGCTCCATCTCTCTATCTTTCTGCTTTTCCGCGATATTGGGACGCGCACTTGGCGGGATTTCGTCAGGCGAGGATGCCACTTTCCGCATTAACCGTCCCGTTGGGCTCAAGCCCGCTTCGCGAATTCTGGGATGGAGGGATCCTTGCCGCGCGTTTCCGCCCGCGCCGCGCCGCGACGGGATCAATGCGTAATGCAGGTAGTGACGAAAAAGAAGATTGGCTGGAAACGGAATCCGTATCCGCGCCCGGAAGACGGGAGGTACGCCGACGTTGGAAAGAGCCATCTAACGATAAGAGGAAACTCGCTTCGTCTTTCTGTCCTCGCCGCGCCGACGTCTTTCCCTTCGTTTCCCGTCCGCCGAATTTTCAATGGGAAAATTATGCGCGGAATTTACAGCCGAGGAATTTCCACCGGCTGCTCCGCTGCGCAAGGCTTCGTAACGACGACGCTGACGAAGGCTCGAGAGCGACGAAGGCGTCGGCTTTAAACAGACGTATTAATTTAGATTTGGCGCGAGGCTCTCTAATTCCCCATGTTAATGTCGCGGGGCCCTGATGATGTCAGGCCCTTCTCCTACTTGACAGCCGACGAGCCGCGCGGCTCGAGATGACCTTCGTAATTGGAGAGATGTCGCGCCTATTAAGGCTCCTTAACTCGGAGCGTGCCGTTTTCGGCTTGACCCCTCTTTCACTCTTATCTCGTTTCGTTATTAAAATCAATTGGGTTTCTTTATTAATCGGTATTACACGCGTGGATGCGTGCGGGCCTCCGAAACTGAGGTATTCTAAGAGCGACAGCAGACGAAAGTAATAATAGTTGGAAAATTTGTTTAAAAAGAACGTGACAAAACTTTATTTTGAAGCCTATCCAAATGTTAATTATTTTCCGAAAAGCATTGAAATGTGTACGTATGAAAAATTTTAAAATAGATTTTTCGTTATGTACTATATTTCTTTCAAAGTAGATACAGATCAATTTTTGTCATTAACAGTTATATCGTCGATTGCTGATTTATCACGTTTAATAACTACCAGGGAAGTGGAGAAAATTCTTGAAAACTGGAAAAAATTCTTGGAATTCGCAACTTAAAAGATGTTTCTTTGAATAGTTTTTTAAACACGCGTATTGCCTGGGGATAATTACTCGCCACTTTTACACACACGCGCAGGACACATTTCGAGTGTTTGATTTTGCGTGCGTTCGAGAAGACAAATCGAAAAGTTGGACAAAATCTCGCTTGCAAATATATCAACACCGTATACAGCTTTTACGCAGTGCCTCGATATAAATCCCGTCACATCACATCGATATGATTTTTTTTTACTCGCATTCACGCGCCATCGGTCATCGACTAGATTGTTTTTTTTTTTATGCGACAGCCAGAGCTAGTCAAAGAGATAGGTGATGGCGGGCAACGGGCAATCTTTTCTTGCCGCATGACCTCCCGTCGTGATTTCGATATTTCCAGATTGGAGGCCACGGCACACACGGCTTTTCTGCACGGTCAGCTCGTTCGTCTTTCTTCCTCGATTCGCCGGCGCTCTCACGGCGAGCGGCGCGGCGACACGGAGACCGGTAATCAACGCCCAGGACTTGACGACCTGACGGAGCAGGTTGCCAGAGCCTGGGCGGGTCCGTCTCGATTTACCGCAAGGGGGGAAGTTCGGATTTCGGAAGGTGGACGTGCGCGCTGGAACGATGCTGGAAATATCACACTGGGATATCGATATGCGCGGAATAATAAATCCGATCCGCCACGCCACGCCACGCCGCGCCACGCCTGTCGGGGGAGCGAACCCGGGAATAAATCCGGCGAGAGCGAGTGGTACGATTGATGGTTAAACGCGCCCTCCTAATGCATCAGCACTCTCCTCGCGCGCGCGCGGCGAGGAATCATTCGCGTTATTATTACACATTGCCGCAAAAAATGAAATCCCGACTATTACGCGAACTCCAACCGCGAAAGATGCAAATTACTTCTCCATTGCGATAAAACGATATCGAAGTTTCAGAACGATTAATGTTTGTTATCCATTAGTGCTTAATATATAATTAATTAATGTATAATGCTCACGTTATGAGAAAAGGTAAGAGAAAGGGATTAAAACATTTAATTTTAATTATAAAATATTACGAGAGATGAAACATAATTCCACGATATATAATTTTAAATTAACTGATCGTGATATGTGACAGTTAATTAGTCGAGTCAATATTAGTTAGCTAATTTAATATATATATTAGTTATAATACGTTTCGACGTTATGTCGAGAAGCCAGAAAAAGAAAACTTTTTTTTCATTTTCTCTTTTTAGTCAAGAATAAAAATTTCAAAAAGGAAACTAAAAGAAAATACTTTATTTATTATAGAGGTAGAAAAGTACTCTTCACATTTGTCCTGGACTTCGTAAACGAAACTTATTTTATAGCGCTACTGCTTGCGACACATCTAGATACCGGTCTGCAACGAGAAATTGTTCTTTGCGAATATGACACTTATGGCCTTGTGTGCGCGAAGTCTTCGTCCATTGCAGTAATCGATTTCCTTCTATGGCGATACACCTAGTTTCTAGTGTTAACAGTGTATATCTCATCCTTATAAATTTCCCGTAGTATCCTTTCGAGAAGGAAAATCTGAATTCTACAGTGAAAGAAAACCTTTAACACTTTAACTCACGCGGTTCATTTGAGGACACGCTTGGTCTGCACGGGGAGGAGATATTTCAAACGGTATCGTCGCAAGCGCGCTCAGGACGAGGGAGAAGAGGAGGGTAGGGGGTGGGACGCGTTTTAATTAAACGCGTGTAATTTTTAATAAAAGCTCAGCTCAGGAAAGAGTGTCGTTTGTTCAACCGCCTCGAAGCAGAACCAATATAACGATATATCGACCAATCGACCGTCGAGGCGAGCGTAGAAAAAAAGGGGAGACAGAAAAAAAGAAATTCGACGTTAATAATCAATAACTTATCGCCGGTGCGCGCCAGTTCCTAAATTCAGGACGCCCTCGCGTTAAAAACGAGCACAGATCGGATGTGATCAAGCGCCGCAGCGTTGACGTGGAAGAAACGTAGATTAACGGATGAGAACATCGCGGAAGATCAGGAAGGGTAATCCGATTGACGAAGAACAAACGGGGAAGGAGAGCGAGTTCTTTTAAAACGAGAATCCGTCGAAAAAAAACTCGTCCCCTCTCAGCGCCTCTTCCTTTTTTCTTCTTCCGCTGTTCTTCCTCCCGCGCTCTCTCGTCCGGTTTCCTTGCAGTTGTCCTCGTCCGCGACGTTGATTGGACATTGACAAACGATGTCCGCGTACGCCCGGCGTCCCTGACAAAACGAGCGTTATATCGAATGAGCGACCCGCGCGGTGTTCGCAAGAGGAAAAACTATATACCCGCCTCTTTTTACGGCGCGCGTTCGCGCGTGTGTATATGTATCGCGCATTAAAAGCACGCTTTTCGCCGAGATATATCGATGGGATCTTCATCGGGGGCTATTATCCATCCTTGAAATTGAGTTAAGACGCGGGGGCTGATCCCGGGGACACACGCGTACACACGCGCGAAGGAAGATGGATTAAGTCATTTGCATTCACGAACATGCACATCTGGTTGGTATCGCTGTAGTCGTCTTGTACACGAGAAATAGGATATGTTATGTTATGTTATATATCATTCCGCTAACGAATCTGGATTCAACGATCTTGATTTTTATGGCAACTTTAATAACTGTGGTATTCGATTTTATCTCACGTCGATTTTTTCTTAAAAGAAATATTGAGTGGTTGAATACTTATTAGTTGTTTGTGAATATTGAGTAGTTGAATATTAGTAGTTTAAAATTAAAAAAAGAATGAAATAAATTTTCGCGTCAATTATATGTACCAGTGTGTGATTACAATGCATGACGCAACATTTTAATTAAAATTTAACTGCCAATATGTTAATCGAATTTCAGGAAATTACGACTAATCTTGGAGATTTTGTGTGGGACAGTAAATTAAAGTTCGGCGCTTTGGGAGATTTTTAAACGTAAAACGCAGAGAGAAAGAGAGAGAGAATGCGCCGCGGGGTGCGTTTGTATGTCGTTTGTTTCAATCGCTGCTAACTTAAAAACCACGACGGGGTTTCCTCCGGCAATTTTATTCAGGAAGGATCGATCCCGCAAGCGCTTCGCAAAAAGAGCGCGCGGAAAGGAGCGCTGAAAGAGAACGCGACGTTTTCGGGACGCTATAATAGGAGCCGTGACGTTTGGAATTTTTTCTCTTGCTGTCACGGCGCAGCGTTCACACAGTCACGGCCATCCAATCTCTGGTCTCCCACTCGTACACGGGCTACCGTAATTAATCGGAAAGCTCCTTCCGAGCCTCGCTGTCGCGCGTCAGCAACGTGACGCACGACTCGTAACGGCGCGCGGCGCTCCGGCCGCAGCCTCACCAAATGATGGAAATTAATTCATTGCGTTCCTTGCCATTACAGCGGCAACGGCATATCTTGTTTCGTTCGCTGCTCGCCCCATGGCGAAACCATTTCATTAGCCGCGCGCCGCCGGAAACGTCGAAACACATACACAAACCGTGTATCGCGCGTAACGGTACGTATTTCTTATTACGCCAAACGTACCTCGCAGGACAACAGTCGTATATATATATATACCTTCCCGAATGCGTGTGTTTCATTTCATTATTGCTCATCCGACAGATTCCATCAGATTTCGCCGTGTGCATACACCGCGCGCGCGAGTTAACGCGGCCGTGTGAGAACGCAGATGCAATTTGTGCGTCGCAAATTGAAAGCTTACGAATTAATAAAACGAGCAGATATGAAAATGAGAGAGTTTCATATTGTTTCCTGAAACTATTCTGTTACATTCACTAATGTTAGCCGTAGTAATTATTATTTTATTATCATTAATTGCAACAACGGTGAAATTAAAGCAGCGCTTAAAATCCGGTAAATGACAAATCAGATCGGCAAGCTTTTATGCAATGCAATTATTATTACATACAACATTTTCATTCTGAAGGGTGAATTTTTCAATTTTCAATACTTGATATATATTTCTTGCAATATATATACGTTCGCCTATATATACGTATGCGCGCGAAGCTGCATTCTGTGTAGAGCTTAACGATTTCCATTTCTTTATGTTTCAGGTGAGTTCGTAAAATTGGAGAATCGATCCAGGCTGACTATTAAAGCGGAGAGCGCAGGTTTGTTTATGATCCCTTGATACCGCTGGCACCGTTTTCCACCTTTAAATCATTTACCTCGAGGAGAGAGAGAAGGGTCGTTTACTTAGCATCCATTATCCGCCGCCCGCTCGGATCAGCCGGACGCAATTTTGCCGTTCCTCGCATTCGTCGTCTCCTTTCCTTATTCTTAGCTCGGCGCGTTTATTCCCCCCCCCCCCCCCCGCGGCATCCGGCAAATAGTAATAAAGGGTTAATCTCCTTAATGGACGTCTTAGGTATCACGGACGGCGGACGCGGAATATCTTTAATCGATCGGGCCACGCGCCCCTTTTGTTGTCGTGTTGCAACAATACGACGTGGCCTCTCGCGAAAATGCAGCATCCAGCATTCCGCGGATACAGGATGACTCATGAATTCTCTCGTTCATCCCCCAGCCTGACGCCAACATAATCCGAAGAGAGAAACGAAATTCAAGGGGACACCTGTCACCGTGTGCGGTCTGCGTCACGCCATAAACGTCAACATTGAAATTCCGCTTCATTCTTTAATACACTTTAATCCATAATAATTACACGATCTCTCTGAAACGTTCTGTATACGCGAAGGAAGAGGTAGGTCATGCTTCTCGCGCCTAGAACGGGAACAACGTTTCTCATCACGAGATACAACGGGTGGCGAATATTCCCGTCGTTGTAATGTCGCGCGTTTAACGTTTTTCCACCCCGAATACGGCTTATTCCATCAAGCGAAATGCCAGCACGCGGATATGGTGTTCGGTCGGAGATTCTAAAATCTGGAAAATCGCATATGCGCGCGAGTGGGTGACATCGAACGCATATATAAAAGGGTAAAAGCGGAGCACATATACAGCGAGCGCGGCGAGAGAGTGTCCGGTATTATGAGGGTCGCTACAAATTCCGCAAATTCCATTCTCAAAAGGAGATGAGAATTTTTCGAATCCCATTCAAGGTGTCGTCGTGATATCCGAGCACATATTGTGTATATGTATTTTATTAGATTTATTTTATATATTAAAAAAGCTTCAGCTTTGTGAGATCACATTGTGAATAAAAATTCTCAGTGATTTGCTTTGAGATCTTCTGGAAAATACTCTCGTTTGAAAAGCCATGTGTGTGTGCATATATATATATGTGCGTATAAAATATTAAAAAATATTCGATTAGCAGAGAATACAGCTGCAAAAATACAGGAACCGTAGAATATGCTTTGTTGTTTGAAACGCGAGTGTTTTTCAGCAAAGTTCATTAATGAGGGAATATCTCGGAGAAAAAAAAACGGCGAAAGAGCTCCATTTATTTCTGCATCGTGTGCCAAAAGATCAAATTGCACACGTTCACGTGTGTCTGGCAGATTGCCCGCCGCAGCCACGTGAGCCAGTCGTATTGCATGGCGCGATATCCTTATAGCCTCCGCGCGGGCGGCCGAGGCTTTTCGCGGTGAGGAGAAAATAGTGCAAATCCGATCGCGACTGTGCCTGTGCACGAAGGTTAAACAACGATCAGCGGCAGCGAACGCTGCGCCCGGGTGGAACGCGATAAATTTACGGGCGCGCGACAGAGCCGGCAAAGCCATATTCCTTTCTATATAGGTTCCGTATGTATATAGAATGAGCGAGGCATTTAAGAGAGAAACGCGGAACGTCTTCGGCATATTTGAACGTTCGGGTAGGTCTCTCGCGGGCAAAATTGCTTCTGTCGCCTGGGGGGGAATATTATAAAGCGAATATAATCTTCGGATCCGCAATTTTTTTATGACACTTTGAGCGGTATGGCGCGCGTTTTGTTTGAACAAATTTCTGTTCGCGTTTTACAGCGCGCGCGGGCAGCCGACGCCGACGGTTCTTATAAAAGGAATTCGAGATAAATTAAAGGAGGGTAATAACGGGGGTAACTAATTACTCTTGCCGTCCGAAATACACGTTAGAGGGAAAATTCCTCTCGCATTAATGCATTCTTCCGCGTTGTACAGTGTATCGTCGCATTCGCTTCATATTTTACTTACAAAGGAGATAATAACGAGATATTTTCCGGCTAATTATACGCTAGCCAAAAATATAGTTTACGTTAAAATTCCTTTCGCATTAGTGCGTCTCTCCCCGCGTTAGATTTTACATGTAATATGACGCGAATATAATGCTCGAATCACCCTCTCGATACTTGATGCAAATTTTATTCAAATAAATTCTCTTACTCGTCTTTACGTTACTGTTACAAAATAAATTAAAATACCGGCAATACACGTTGCGCCGTGCATTTTTTAAATAATTGTTCGCTATCCAAGGTACTCGGTGGAATTCTTCTCGTATTAACAAATTCCTCGCTAATATACTGCATCGTTGCGTTTGCTCCGCAATTTTACTACTGAACACGCAAAACGGATATAAAACATCGCTCCAACGCGAAAAGAAATATTGATCCCAGAGTGTGAGCGCGCGCGCGCGCGCGCCGGGTAAACTATGACCGCATTTCTTCCTTCAAGTAAGCTCCGCTTAAAACGATAAAAGAGTTAGGCAAACTTCGGCGAATGAGATAAACCTATTTGCCGCGTCTTCGAAAATACTGGGGACATACTCCGCGGTAGAGAGAGCGCGCTCCCCTTTAAACTTTCGCCTCACCCCCCGGTTACGACACCGACATGGTGCGGTGCATTTAAACGGACGGGCCGGGCGCAGTCGGCGGGATGCAAATGTTCCCTCTTAAAATTAGGTCACGCGGCCCACGAAAAAGGGAGGGGAGGGTAAGCAGCAGGGGAATAGATGTGAATTCGAAATCCGTGGAAAAACGTGGGCCGCGCATCCACGGTTTATCCGCGGATGTGTGTGCGTACACGTAGAGGGAAGGCGAGCTATTTTATCCTTGCGGCGTTGGTCGCTTTTTACTTAGAAATGCGCTAATTATACAGACCGCCGCCGTATCTGGCTTCTAATATCAACGTAATGCGGCGTCGCGTACCAACGCGAGCACGCATTGTTACAGAGTTGCATAATAATAACAGCGAGAATTACATATAAGCATAGTGATAAAAGGAGCTGTTCGCCGCGTGTTTTATTCCTCCGTTTTCGCACAAGCCAGAGATTTCTGAATCTCTCTCGTGGCTGAAATTTGTTTCTCGAACAAATCCCACGCCTTCCAATTTAAAAAGAAATTATTGACTGGCTGAGACTCTCAGGACGTCGGAGGACATTTTCGTTACCTTCGTTATCTCTAGGGGAAAAAAACTCTTATTTGATCAATCACGAGCTTTAAGGATTATTTCGAACAATCGATAACAGTCAAATGATTATTTAAGTATATCAAAACATTCGTAAAATTTTGAATTTAGAATTACAGATGCGCGTTACACGAGCGCGATTTAAATAGAGTCAGTGTTCAATTGAATACCAAAAGATTCAATATTCGCTTTCACCACTATATACGTATTAAGTATTCTCATAAAGGGATTCGGTTTTATGGTTACTCATCCTTTTATCGTCCCGCAGCAAACATTAAACTACAATGCACACTTAATCCGTAGGAGCCTTGACGAACATAGTCGTAATTTCCGCCGTTATCTCTTTCCCCTACAGTTGCCCCGCGGTTAATCTCCACCGGGGAGCAGAGCTTCGGCAGAAATCCCTTAAGTTGGAGATCGACGTTTTATCGAGGGAAGATGTCCGAATAATTTTATTACCTCGATGTTAGCGAACGTCGGGTCGCTCGGTCGCGGTCGGTTCTTCGGCCTCGGCTTGCTCTTGCTATACGTGACCGCGGATTAAATTCAAAATTAGTTTGAAGATTAGCAAAGTTGGTTTAACTGCCATCCGCGCGCGCGCGCGCCCATCTCTATCCATCACCCTTTAACCGCCTAAACCACCGCGTGAATACTGATAGAAAGATCGGGGCAGTTAGCCTCGAATATAGGGTGCCCTGGAATATAAGCGACCTCAATTTTAATATTCTTCTTTGGCCAATCTGCCGAAGTCGACTTTTAGTCAACGAAATTCGTTATCAAAATTCAAATCGGAGTTTCGCAGCGTGTATATTTTTAGAACGAGTCAATTGAAGGACCGCGAAAGTTATTTCTTTGAATAATAATAGGACTTCGAGAATATAGAACTGATTGATTTTAGTTGTTTAATATTCACTATTAATATGTTCTCATAATTAAGCTTTTGTAATTACTTCTCTTTTATTTAGTTCTGTTCTTTAATTACATTTCAAAAATCTAGAAAATTAGACTAATTTTAATGTTATTAATTGTAGCGTGTCGTCACTTTTTTAAAAGCTTTTGTAATTATTTCTCTTCTATTATAGCTCTGTTCTTTAATTACATTTCAAAAACCTAGAAAACTAGTCCAATTTTTCATGTTATTAATTGTACCAAGTGTGTCGTCACTCTTTTAAAAGTCAACTGAACTACTTGACCGAGGAATCTATTACCGAAATTATAGCCGGAAAAGTACCGGGGCATATTGTGTACCGCGCTCGCGAGAAAAAGGCAGAATAAATTCGTCCCGGCGCGCGTATACTCACGGCCAAAGTTTCTCGATGCGGAATAAGGAAATGTTTCTTGTCCCACGGTAATGCACGTACTTCGTGGCACTTAAACTTTTCACGGGTCGAGGGCCCGGTGGAAAAATGTTTTCTCAACGACACGGGAATGCGAGTAGGTATATTCGCTGTGTACGTACGGAAGAAATTTCGCCGACCGTATTGAATCTTTTATCCGAGAAATTCGGATTACGTCGTATAAATTCCGCGCTACCAACATTGACAAAACGGTCAGTACAATCGACACGGGGCACGGGTGAAACGCAAGCGTTATAATAATAATAATAATACAGGCACGCGGCGGTGCGTTATTGTCCGTGTCGAATGTGGTAAAGGCAAACTTCCGCGACGCGAGTGTGGCAGCGGAATTGTTTCCGGAGTTGGACGTTCTCTCTCTCTCTCACCTCCAGGCGAGGGCTTTTATCAAAAGCGGCGCGCTTTCCCAGAGCGATGCCGGCGAGGAGATACGGGGAAAAATCGAGAGAGCTCGCGGTTAAAGTATCCCAATACTTGTTCGCACCAACTCCAACCGAGCCTCGCGGTTACGACGTTACCCACGTATCTGCATACGTGAGGCGGCGAAGTGGAGCCCGGCCGCGCTGAAGCGAGATCGACTGGGCGTCGGTAATTCGAACCAACTCGGCGTTCCCCCCGATCGACTAGTTTTTACGATGCGCGCCCGTGAGAAGAGACGCGGCCGGTTTCCCTTCGTGGGAGAGCGAGCCCGTTGCACTCGCCGTCGCCCAAGTTAACCCCTTCGCACTCGAGCGGTCATCTGGGTTGAGCCACTTGATCATTGAGACAGGTCCGAGCGTCTGTTAAAGAGCCGCACTTCTAGACGGAAAACAACTTTTTGTTGACATCTCCTCCCGGAAGGCCCTCTCTTTATTGATCGTTGAGATCCGGTTTATCCTACTATTTCTACACTTTGGTCCTGTCACAGGATTGTCACCGATAAAGCTGACGAAGTTCTCTGCAATTATTGAAACCGTAGAAAGATCTATTTAGTTTTACGAACTTTAAGATATCGCACCTGAGATAATTAATTGACTCTTTGACGTAGTTGTTCTTTATTAGAAACGCATCTAATATCACTGAAAATTTGCCCAAAGATATGATTGAGTTTGATACTTTTAACTTTCCCCGATGGCTCATTCTCTCGACTTTAATAAATTTTTCCTTCTTCTGGGAGAAGGAAGGAATCTAAAATCAATATCAAGGGTGTAAGTGATAATTGGAACGGAGCTTACATCTCTTGGGAAATTTACTCCGCGAGTCTGACGCTCCTATCAATGGCAATCTTCTCGATTCTCGAAGACGCGGGCGTCGCCACTTATGTAATATGTTGCCGGTCTCGTTATACCGGAGTCACCTATAAACTGCTGGGAACTGCCGCATCGGGGGACGTGATCGACGATGCACACGTTAGTGGCGCCTTCCATTCTCGGGGCTCTTCTGGGAGGAAACTCTCTCGAATTTCGGTGGTGCGCGATACCGCTGGCTCTTTGAGAGGGCGAAGTGGTCGCCAGGAGAGCCATGCGGTGACAAAGGGATCGGTTCGTACGTGGTCGATTCGGGGCAGGTTAAAGCGAGCGAGGAAGTGAGAGGTGGGCCAATAGGCAAGAGGTGGTGGAGGGTCGCGCACGCGATCGAAGTCCAATACTGTTGGTCGCAGTCGACTCGTGTCGTTTCGTTTTATGAACGGCAAAAGCGCCAATGCGCTTGAAAGGGCGGGCGGTGCGCGAATGCCAAACGTGTGAATCTCGATCCGGCAACGCGAGAGCCCCCGAGTTCAAGTCGCGACATAACGAGCACGAATGGGGGCTGCTGCCTCGCCGTGATAAGTGCAGATCTAACTGACGCTATATATACGTGCACTACGGCGTCGATATATTCGATTACGGAATCGTGTACAAGAAGGGATCGCAATAATGGCGACGAGGTAATCGGAATCGAAATGCTCTTTCGACGCGTACATAGATTTTCTCTCTCTGTATTTCCAAAGGTCGATTCGGGTAATCGGTACGTATAGAACAAGGGATGTAGTCATCGGAAGAAAACAATAGTAGCGCCGCAGTGATGGAATGGATAGTGAAGAAGCAGATAAAATCGTATAACGAAGAATAATGAAATAAAAGTAGTAAAATAAAAGAATAATATGATATAAATAATAAAACATACATGTAGTAATGAAAGAATAAAATGTAATAAAGAACAAACTATTACAATTTTTACGACGATATCTTTTATAAACATAATTCAATGCTGAATCGCGTAACAATGAGTATATTCATAAGATTTGGAATTTTTTCGCAAAACTTTTATTTTTCTTGCACGATTTTTCAGATTCTCCAAATACATAGCTTTTGCAACGCGTGTTTTCTAGAATAAAATAGATATAATCTTATTGACTAAATATTAACGGATGTGCGACGATTAAATGAACTGGATGGAATTCTGACTCGTTACATGCTATTAGCGAAACATCATCGAGCACGTCAATAATTAACTGCGCTCGGCAGAATTTCATTTGTCATAGATGAGAATCCATGGCCAGGCCCCGGCAAGAGTTCCGAAATTTCCGTCAATTATTTCACAAAGTTACATGTTTTATGATGTTCGCGTTCCTCGCCCGCACGTGTTCTGAGTTTCCAGAGAGAGAGAGAGAGAATTCTTCTTCGATAATACTCGTTACGGTACGCCGCGCGCGGGCGCGGGCGCGGGCGCGGTTCCGCAAGATGTGTATTATGTTAATGCTTCCTAGCGGTAATGTAGACATCACCGGTGCCGTGTGTAATAGCTGATTACACGCACCGCAATTCTATCGACCCGCCACGTTCGATGTATCGAACGGAATTCACCGGGAATTGTCGCTGCCGCTGCCGTGTGCGCCAAGTGCGCCCCGCGAATTTCGCCCGTGTGCTGAAACACTCTGATTTAAAATCGCACGTGTGGTGAATTTAACGGGCGCGATAAGCGCGCTGGGGTGCGCCCCAGCGAATATCGTAAAGCCGCGTCAGCACAGCCGCATCAACGACATAATGCAATCGCATTTTCGCGGAATTCGGAATTCCGCGACCAGCATCAGCCAGCAGCGCGACATTCGTCGCGGGGATCGAAGTCGCGAGTAATATCCGTGCCGGCGTTATACGCGCGGTTGCTGACGTTTATTATCTTTTTATGACAAGCCGCGCGAATATTTCAATCAAAAATCGCCATCGTCGGAGCTGCGAATGTAATATTGAAGTAAATAAACTCACTTGAAAATAAATAAATGAAAATAGATTGGACATTCATGGAATAATTCGGATTCGCGAGTGCGCGCGATATCGCGAGCGCGCGCGGCCGGCGCTGCAATACGATGACCACAACATTCATTCGCTAATAATCGTCGACCGCATCATTACGATTACAGGTATCGCTGCATCATTCATGCATTTGAACGAGCTATTTGC
The DNA here is from genome assembly GCF_003070985.1 of Temnothorax curvispinosus. NCBI lineage: Eukaryota > Metazoa > Arthropoda > Insecta > Hymenoptera > Formicidae > Temnothorax > Temnothorax curvispinosus. Next base: position 125,454 of record NW_020210206.1, read on the forward strand.
GAATTCAAATAATTTAAACTACGCGATACTTGGAACGCCGAAAACAAAAACTGTATTACATTCTTTTTTTCGATTTTTTTTTTTCAAGATGTTGAGAGTGAATTTATTTATCAATGCTTGTACTGTTTATATCGGAAAAATGGCTGTTCAAAAATTGGGAGAAACTTGATCTCGTAATTTTTATAATTTACATTTTTACGAATAAACAATGTCGGTAATTCTACCTTGGTTTTTATACTGCTTTTTACACGTTATTCGCGGTCGGACTATCTCGAGAGATGCCATGTTCTTGACACGAGAGTCTATTGTTCGAGCGGGTCGGATAGTCGAGGGGAAAGAACGGATATCGAGAACGGATGGGAAAAAAACTATAGTGAGATTATGGCGAGTCTTATCTCCGTCGATGGATGATTCTTTCCGACAGATTGACTTTTATTCTCTTCGGAATGTCGCCACAAGGAGGGTAACTCTCGACGGGGGCCTCTCGCGTTTCTCATACCTAACACCTTCAGACAACCACATTCATGTAATCCGCAGTACAAACATCGAGAATGATAACGTTCCCGACTATAGCCGCCCACCGTCGTATTTCCTAGTTTTAAATCGCACGCGCGCTATATTTCTTCCTCTTCCGGTCCACGTAAAAGTACGTCTCATTCAACACATAATTGAGCTCTTTTACATCTTAAAATAAAAAAAAATATGTTATAAAATAACAATAATTTTTTGTGAAACATCAAATTATTGATTTTCTTAATTGAATTTATTGTTATTGATAATTATTATTGTAGTTGTTAAAATAATCTTTATTGCATTTGTAGAAATATAATAAAGCAAATTATTATAGCTTGCATTATATTAGACCAGGATAAATATTTAAATAATTTTTGACCTCATTTCCATTTATCGCGGCGTGGAAGCTTTCTCCAATTTTCCTGACTTTTGTCCAGCTTTTCAGACGCATAGCAAGCCTGCAAAAGTATCTCGTGTTACGATAAGAGCTCGCCTTTCGAACGAGCGCATATTCATATACATTTAATACTCCGGACTGTGACTTTATTGAATATTATAGCGACACGCTGGATGAATGAGGCACTGCACAGAGTTCAACGAATTTTAAATTAAAAACTCTTTTTCACGCTCATTTGTTCCGACTTGCTTTGCTAACTCTCCGCTTCAGTCGGTCAGCAGAAAACGATTACTTTTGTGCTCAATCATTTTACTTTCTTTTCGAAAGTTGTTAATTTCAATCCAGTCTCTCTGTCTTCCAAATTTCATTTATTATATTACTTTTGATATTTATCGCTCGCGCATCTCGGAATCCAGCTTGGAAAAATTAAATGAATATCCGGTTTTAGGAAAATGAAATTTTGATGGATCACGTAATTAAGCGTTAACAAATGAACAACTCGAGAGAGAATGTTCTATAATTACATATTAATATAATTATATTAATAATTAATTTGAACTCGATTTTTCCCCAGCAGGAAGTTTGATCGAATCTTTTCTCGTAACTTTCCAATTTTCACTATTTTCAATATATCTTAATGACCAATCTACAAATTACCGTTTTATGAAGTGAAATAAACTTGAGAATTTTTTTTATTTTCCCTCGCAATTATTGAAGAGCTCGCTATTTGCGTCGACGAAAAATTTAACTTCTAAAAAAGTTCAAGTGAAAAAGAAATTCAACTCGAAGTGGCCGGGGAACCTGCCATCAAAGATTAAAGATGCACTTTCCGGGGTATCCTTTATACGTCGCGTCGGTCGAATTGCATCGGGTGGAGGATGCATCGATTTATGGGAAATATCGTTGGCCGTGCTCGCGAGGTGGTTGCATCGCGTGTAAATCGCGTTTATGAGCATATGGTAAAAGGGGATGCTTACTACAGAGACCGCTTGGCTGTCGCGAGGGGGAGGGATGACAGAGGGTTACAGTTAATACACGTCTTTTCGTAATGCGCCGTGAGAAACCGTGCCCGCCACTGGTGCACGACACCTGCAATTTTGCGCGAAGCGGGTCACGAGTTCTCCGCGAGTTCCACAACGTTCGCCCCCCCCCCCGCTCGACGATCGCGGAATTATAAAGGAACTGCCAGCAGAAATGCCGGCGCGCGAGGACTTCGCCCAGGTGTTCGTAACGTGGATTTATATCTCGCGGCCGAAATCGAAGGTTCCGCTTCTTTCGATATCCGGGAGACGGAACTGGCTGCAAGATAACGCGGAAAGCGAAAGGTGGAAAAAGCAATTACCGCAATAGCGTTATCTCCTTTGGCTATTACAAGTTCAAGTACAAACTCGATACAAATATCCGTAGAATATTAAGAAGTCCAGAGACTTTTTACGAGAGAGCGTAAACTTTTGTACGCGATTATTATTTTTATCTGTCGCACGAGATAAGTAGATTTATAAATTTCAGTATCTTCCTGTACAGAAGATGCATTTTATTACAGCGAAAGCTGACTTGCAGGCAATTGTTTTCTATTCTCACTAAAATTTAAATACCTTTGTATTATTTGTGAGAAGTGGGGTTTGTGGGGTTTTTTGGATATAAGTGGGTAATAATATATTCACTTTGGTTGTATATAAGAATGTATTATAAGATCGTGCAACAAAAGATCTCGATTACGGATTCGATGGCCACGACTGGGACAATACAAGATTCTATTCCCTCAAACGAATTTGTCTTTTTGTTCTCCAGGAAGGTTTCTCGGGGTATCATATCTCGATATATCATATCTAGACAGTATTATGACGAGACTATGACGATGCGAGACTAACCAATTCGTTCCGTCTTCTCTTTGTTTCCTTTCGCTATCCTGTTGGACAGCGAAACATGCTCCTCTATAGCTCCTCATTTCGTGAATTGAGAACGGATTTCCGTTACTTATTACCTCGTAGTTTACTGCGTTTACTCTTCCTTTTTCACGACCGAGCGTATACTTGCGATCCTCGATTTACTATCTCTACTGGCGCGCAGCGGTTGCATTAATGTTGCACCGCGTGAAATTCGAAAACACGGACAAATTAAAATTGAAACGATGATTGAAGCGCGGAAACAAGCTATTCTACAAAAGTAGAAAGCTTTCACGCAATCAATTCGTGATTTACTTTTAAATTTTTTCAGTACAATAATTATTATCACAAATAAATTTCGCTCTGAGTTTATTTTAGTCTCCGTATATTTGCGAGCTTGCATTGAATATTTCCCGGGAAAAATTAAATTTTCTTATCCGTAAAACAAATTAGTTTCTGGCTTTGTAAGAATAATGATGAAAAAAAATCAGAAACATTTGACATAAATCTTGATATCGATAATTGCGAAGGAAAATGAGAAAAATTCTATTTTTACTTTACTTCATAAAATTATATCTTGACAAGCTTGTGCAGAATGATCATATTTGTAGTTATTACAGGGATAATGGCTGGCAGAGATGGTATATACATTTTCATGTACCTATCCATTAGCGAAATTCATATTTAAATATCGACGTGCATTTGGTAAGTAATGCGCCTATCGCTCGCGGCATTCGATATTTTTAATAAATATTTAAACGACCATATTGCAAAATATTTTCATGAAAATAAAGGGGATAATGTCCTAACATTTTCGTAATTTTATTTCAGCTTTGAAAGGGTTAAATGCGACGCGCGGCACGTTAATAATTATTTTTTGTTTGTTTTTTTTTTTTGTTTTTTTTTTTCTAACGGAATGCGTTTACCCACGCACTTCGCACGTTATGCGGGGCGAGTCGAATATTCACGAAGCGCGGAATGAGGGGAGGACACGACCGATTGTCGTACACACGTGTTATTGGCATTGTCCGAATTTCGCGCGTATAGAGGGGCACGCCATGTAGAGCGAGGAGCACGTATAGGGAACCCTTTATACCGCGGAACATTTTTACGAGTCCCGCGCGACGGTGTACGGATGTACATATCCCGGCACCAGCATCATTGAAATTCAACGATGGAGCGGAAAATATACACTCGCGCCGCGAGCTCGAGGAAACAAATGGCTTACATTAGCGACGTCGAGAAGGAGGAGGAGAAGAGAGGAAAAAAAGGATCGGAGTTTAAGCATATAAGAGAACGGCGCGCGGTGTTTGAAGAATAATCACGGGGGCGAGAAAGAAAGAGAGGGATGAAGGGAAGCAGAGAAGAAGGAAGAGGGGAGCGCGAGGGAGCAGAGAGGTTGGTCGGGGTCGACGACTGGGGCAATAAATTTTTCCCCCTCTCCTCCTCTTCCAATGGTGGTCGGTATCGGTTTAGCTGTAACTACTTTGGTATTACAGCGGCAGCAGCCGCGACGATGCTGCGATATCGAGCCGCGGATTAATTATCCACACGCGAAAACGTATTACCGGGCCATCGATAAAACCGATGCTCCGCAACTTGGACTCGCGCGCGCGCGCGCTCAGGTGTTACGCGGGGTGGATCGGCATGAAGAATTGACTATACGTGAAATTCTATTTCGCTGTCGGTGTGCGTACTTGCGGGTCAATCGCAATTGGATCGTCGCTGGGCGGCGGCCGATCGCGAGATTTAATTAGAAAACGTATCTATATCGTGAGATAGAGAAATAGGGGTGGCGTTGCTACGTAATTATACGCGGAATCTTACGTTCCTCTGAGAGTACGGAAAAAAGTATCTAATGAGAGATATAGTTAAGACGGCGAAACTTGTAAATACTAAATAGAAAATATTAATTTAGGAAGAGCATATTAGCAGCAGATAATTTAAAATATTATTGATTTAAAATCTGTAGGTATTGTAGAATGTTGAGAGAGTAAGAGAAATGCCTGCCTGGAAAGTATTATTATTGTAGCATGAAAGCTCGCTGGAGTTTGTTTTAAATAACGTGTAGTATATTTCGTGGACGTGATGTGGTTATGACAAATTACTGTTTGCCTTAACGTGGCATGCAGATGAGACTCTCTGTACACGAAGTGTTGAAACCATCATCTAAATCATATTAAAATATTTTAGTTACTGTTTTAATTTTTTTAGTGAATATTGTGACGAATAGATATTTATTGTTAAAAGATATAAATTTAACATTAAAGTTGAATATCGAATTACAGTGACAATTCAATGCAATTTACTGACGCTCGAACTTATTTTAATTTTGTATTGTTATTAAATTAATTTTAAATGAGCTTTAATTATTCTAAACTTTTTTTTCTAATTTTTGCCATTATATTGCTTATAGCTATTTCTCTAGTTTATAAGACAATAGTAGACAATAAATAATAATATAAGATAATTTATCTTTATCAGGATTAGATAAGCTTATCACATTCTAAATCACTGCCTTGTGAAAAGATTTTCTATTAATTCCGGATGAACGTTTCACAATCTACATTCTACGGAGTTAACGAATGGCGGAATAATCTAATGTCTTCAAAAGAAGACATTCGCTGCGTGGCATATCGATTTCTTCGCGACGGGAGTTGCAATTATCATGCAGCCAGAATAGAGAAGACCCTGTCGCGGCAACCTAACAAAGTAGACTACTATCTCCGCCTTTCTCTCCCCGCATTCTTTGAATCGCCGCGACGTTCCGTCGCCGTCGTTGTCGTCGTCGTCGCGTCGTCGCGTCGTCGTCGTTAAATGATTTGATAGAAATCGCATCCGCGTTTTACGATCTTCACAGTTGCACGGTTAGGCTACGTGCTAGAGGGCCTTCCTGTACTTGATCGACGGTGATGATGGCGACGGCGCGGTGACGGCAGCGATCGCGATAGTGAGAAGAAACCGTTTACACAGGAGACTGTCGGCGAGATCGCCGACGTCTTCATCGTACTTCCTGTCTGTGTAGTTAACCAGCTGGAAGGAAAGTGGAGAAGAAGACGAACGAACGAACGAACGAGCCCAAAAAGGAGTCACGCTTGCCCCCGGGCAGGCGCGCCGGAACCAAGCTTCTTGAATTCCTGTTCCTCGCTCACTCGTTCCTCGGTTCGTCGTCGTCATCGTCGTCATCGTCTGCTCACGTTCAGAGAGAAGGCTTCTCGTAGTTTCGCCGTCGCCAGGTGTTATGTATATAATACGACGCTGCGCGGCGCGCACATGCATAACTCGCTCGAAAGAGCAGCCCCGGGACATGCAGGATTCAGGCTCGTTGAATTTCTCGACCATCGCTTCCTTCGGCACTATATCCTTCCACGTCTCTTCTTCCTCAGTTTCGCTCTGCAAACGGGGAAGAAGATGGGGCCGTGGCTGTGCCGTACACCGCCGGGAAAATGAGCCCGAGCACAGAGACCGATGAATACAGACGAGACACACCTAAGTCTCTCTTCCCGGCGCGCGAGAATAAAGAGTCAGATGTGCGCCAGGATGAAAGTTTTTATTGCGCGGAACTTCGATGCGATATCGATCTTTAATATTAGTTTTTGTATTAATCTATTTTTTCATCATTTGAACGATAAATTGTTGATTTCTTTATTTCAAAGGATATTGGATAAGATTTCAATTTATTTCTGCTGAGGAAACAGATACCTTTCTGACGAACGTCTCCGCGAGCAAATACTGTCTAAAGTGTAATACGCTAAAACGCTAATACACTTTTGGAGATACTGAACAGCTACGTCGGCATCTCGGTTAACGAAAAAAAAAGAGGAAGAAGGGAAGAAAAGGAGAAAAAGGTGAGGAATTCCCTCGGTAAGCTTTGCATAAGGGTTCAGGAATTCTAGTTGCGCTACTGCAAGAAGGAATAATACGACGGCGAAGGGGTGGAGAAACAGAATGGTCGAGAAAATACGCGCGACGTGTAAAGACGTCGCGGCTTAGTGCGATGTATTTATTTTACGGGTGCGCGATCGTCGTCGTACGGGGGATCTTGGGGATGAAATGAGCGGAGGCGCGGCGGCGCGGTGCGGCAGTGCGCGCGAGGTGAACGTTCGAAACAATTCCAATTACGTAGTTTAATGAAATTATTTCTCCACGATTCGCCGCAGCGTCTCGCGTAAAACGCCGTCGAGCGGCACCCTCTTTTCCGTTGTTCCTCTCTTTCGCGCGGGCGCGCGCGCCACCAGATTTATTAACTCGTCTCAGATAAAACTTTTTGAATGCGGAATATCGCAAAATGTAATATCGCGTTGGCTCGCATTCGGTATGCAATCGGTGAAATGATATTGCCTCGATGAAGGGCAACGCTGATTTATAGATACGGGGTATCGGTCGATCTATTCATTTTTTTTCTCCCTTTTGAATCTTGTGCCGTCATATTGCCATGAACCTCACGACATGTTTATTAATTTCTCTTATTGAACTGGACACTCTTCTACGCTATCTTCTTTTACCAATTAGTGTTTCCAAAAGAGTCGTCACGAAATCTGAGAGCTATAAGATTTCTATACATATATAGTAGTCAGCGTTACAAAAACAATGATGAATGACAAATCTATCGAAGACAAAAAATATTTTTAAAAACGTACATTTGTATTTTAAAATATATATTTTAACATATAATTTTTGAAAATAGGATATAACTGAAATATATTGACGATAAATCATTATTTTTACGCGCTCAGAGATATTGATGTACGAAGAAATCGCGGAGAATTTTAAAGATCAGAACACCTTAATGAGATATTCGTAATCAATTGTATCTATAAGAAATCTTATGGCATGGCATCCACTTTCATTTCCGACGGTACTTCTATGGAACGCGATGAAAGTCCGAAAGAAAAAATGGGACGTCAAATTGCGCTCCCTACAGCGCAAAACGTCGCTCTTAATCGCCGACTAGGATGAACACAACGGTGTACAAATAGCATTTAACCTCGGTGTTGTCGCGCGATATTTAGCCTGCACGGCGAGAATACTCGAGCAGGTCGCGCGATATTCAAGCGTTTCCCGCTCGTTACATTGCGAGGTAATGGAGGGTGCGATTGTGTACGGATAAGCCCCCCTGCGCGCGCAAGTCTATGGGGGCTCCACAGCGACCTTAATACGAACGTATACGCGCTTCTATTTCGCTGTGCGCACAATGAGCCGCATAAGGGAACCTATTGCAAGTTTCGCGATCGCGATCGCCATCTGTCTCGCCGGAATTAAAATCCGGTCTGAGGGTCCCGGGACTCGGGTCAGGGACTTGGGGATTGCTGTTAATATAACATAAGTAGCCTCCTCCTTGTGGCGGGCCACGTCAGCCTGGTGCCGCGAATTGCCTTGGTTACACGAGACAAAGAACGGTCGGGGTACGGCTTTGGTTCTCGGGTGTGTTTCAGTCATTAGGAGTCACAGTATTTTTACGATCAATTATCCGCTATTATGCCACTTATCGCGCCGACTGTTGCTCGCGATTTTCTGGATCTGTTTCTTTATTTCGCTTACGTTCGCAAATTTATACGTAAAAAATTATTTTAGGTTAGCTACTTTTATATTAAAGATGTTCTATGTATTAATGGGATTAAAAAGTTTATAAATATCCTCCCCGAGAAAATTTTCTTCGAACGGAAATTGATTCGCAGGGAAGACAACATTTTACCATCTATTTTTTACATTCGAATCTTTCGCGGAGCGCCTAAAACAGTGAGAATTTTCCGGCCTACTGCAGCTGGATGGAGTCCAAGCGTTCCCTCGTTGACAATGCTTTCAATAATTCGTGAATATTGTAGACCCTACGCGGACGTTGGCGCTCTGATGACGACACAACGACGACGACGGGCACCAACGACGATTTAATAATTCCTGCGCGCGACGCATTTCCACGCAATAACGAGCGGTCATGAAGGTGCGTCGGGCTAATAAAACCGGCACGTGTGCCCGCACTCGAGCCTACCTTTTGTATAAACAAATAGGAATATGATGGCGAACCCCGGTGTCGACGACGCGCCGCAACAGCGGTCGTCAACCTGGAGCGGAAGGCTCGCAGGCTGTTGCAAAGGTGGAAAGAGGAAATATACGACAACGTATGAATCCGGGCTGACGTTATACATCCGCGTCTCGGCATCGGGCCGGGACTTGCATCACGCGTGCATTTTGCATAAGCGGAGAGACGAGCGTGGAATTGGTTTCGCCGACGACGATATACGATAGACGGAAGATGCGATAACGAGACGCATTAGCATTTAAAGCAGATTATTGACGCGCGGAGACTCGTGAATGTTGTATCACGGATGTTGCATTTTCGACAGAAGCTCCGAAGTTTCTCGTTGACTCTATCGCAGTCAGTGGGATACGTGGTGTACGGATATATCGCGCCGAGCTTCTCTTCCCCGGAGGACGACATATACGATTGCAAGTTAAGGATATTACGTAAAGTTAAAAATTTTTGTTCGAAGAAACCCGACCTAAATTAGTTACAAATTAGGATCGCGATACTTTTACTTATTCGAACGTTGTTGAAGTAACGACCGGACTTTCTGTGCGAGGGAGTGGAGCAAAAAACTTTGGAACCCGCCCGATTTTCTGAGCTTTCAGTTAACATAAATTAAAGAACTGCAAGTAAGGGAGTTTTTGCTATCACGCCGTGGGTATCTGTGCACTAAGTAAAGGAGAATCGATAGTCGCCCGCCAGGGTAGAAACACGCGCGCAGCGTGATTCTACCTCCCTTGAAAGGGGAGCAGTTTCTAAGCTTTTTTTTTTGGACGCGCTCGCCTTTCCTTTAATCAAAAACGTGCGATCATTTACTTTGACTTCGGAAATTTCTGATCATAAACCTTCACGAGTGCGAAAATATTGTTTTTCGATCGTAACGGCCGGCGAGTTGAAATATTAAATTTGAGAAGAAAATTTTATTAATCTTATAATATATACGCGCACGAGGGTCTTGCGTTCTGTTATTTTATTATTCTATCGGAACCTATAACATTTTGTCACGTCGTTAAAGATTTATTAACATCTTTTGTTTTAAATTTTGCAAAAAAATAATATGGAATAATATGGATACATTTAGTCAAATTAAACGGGTTTGAATAAATTTTTGTCCTATACAGTTCTTTACAAAAATGTTAATAGCACGTTTTTTTCTAAATCTGCACGGATTGTTAATAAATTTTATTTTCGCTATTATTTATGTAAAACATCTGTTATTATTATATTATGTATTGTTAATGAGAAAAACAAGGAAGGTAACTAAAGCCATGGTTTTATTAACCAGAGAAAAGAGCGAGAGACACATCTCTCGCGAAAAAACGAAGCCAGAACCAATTGCCAATAGATAGATCTTTTTCCTCCTCCTTAGATATTATCTTTCTTTAAGAACAGTTTGTCTCTATCGTTATGTCTATACTTTCATTCCGCTTTCCGCGTATTCGCCCGTTTCTGCTCGTTTCTGCTTCGCCAGAGAAAGTCGCGAGAAAATTCGACGGACCCGACAAATATGCTGACATACGAAGTTCGTTTATTATTGCTGTATAGTGGGGCCGGTTGTACTGGCGAGAAGACTGGTGGCAATATCCGCGGTTGGAAATAATCCGAAATCTATGGCGGTCGTTCGTGACGCCGCGAGTGTACTGTACCGCAGTAAAAACAGCGAGATTATGGAAGACACGTAAGAATTACAGAAAGTCTTACATAAATTCTCTCTTCTTTTCTCTTCCCCTCTCGTAGCACGCGCATTGCGGCTATCACACGTGTCAGGAAGACACGCATTTACGGTATCGCAGAGCTCGTTGAATATCTACTTTTCTGTTTTTCTGCAAAAATTACAAATCGACTTTTTTCTCGGTGACAATTTTATCGTGACTTTTTGCGAGTCTTTAATTCTGCACGTTAGACTATCTTCTTGATGAAATCTCGAGAAAAGATTCTACGAATAGATAAATTTCTCTTAATTAAGAAACTTTTAGTTTCCTACATATCCATAATTTCGCGATTATCGATGCAATTGTCAGAGAGGACTTCCCAGGTTTGTAGATACAACTCGGTCAAAAGGATGTTTCTCTGTGATGTGAATTCTCCACTATGCTCCGAGGGTACAGTCCCCGGGGGAATCATCCTATATATTCCCGAGGATCGTAACTTACACCGCGCGCCTACAAAGTTTGTTTTTGCGCCCGCTTGCCGTAATATGCGATGTTGCTTCCTGGCCGGCGGTAATATATGCGGCTACGATTCTGGAATCTGAAAAACTGCGTCGAGTAACGAATGAGGAGGAGGGAGGAAAAGGAGGAGAGTCGTTCGAGGGTATCGTCCACTCCTGTTTTTATTTGCCGCCTGTAGTACGCGCGAAATTGTTCCGCAAAATTGTTCCCAGGTTCTCGCTTACAAGGCGAAAGGTATTACTTCGGTGCCAGGCGGTGCAATAGAGCGAGCGAAAATGCATTAGAGGCTGAAATCTGTTTGTTCTCGACGCCCGCGCGCGCCGTCTCGTTGTGCAATAATAATCGCCGTGCTAGATACGTCGGGTAATGGATGTAAATACGAGAGAAGAGCGGAGAGGTGAGTGAAAGAGAGTACTCCTAAAGCCCTTTGAAAATTGAGACTAAGGCAATTTACGCGAGAAAGATGAAAAAAAAAATGAATAATCAAAGCGAGTAGTAAAGATGAAGCGAAAAGCGAAGTCTCGTTCAGCGCAAACAGCAGCATCGATCGTGGACCACACTTTCTTCTCTTTTTTTTGTCTCTTTCTCTCTCTCCCTCGCTCTTGCTAGCGTCCCGTCAATTTCCCGGGGCTCCTTTCTTTCGCGAGACGAACATCGGCATCGTCTTTTGATGCCGGAAACGGATGGGAGCGTGGATTGCCTTAACGATTCGCTTGTTATTCGCCGCTCGTAGTCCTTGAAAAACGCGATGTATATTCGAGCAATTACGTTCGCTAACTTTCGTTACGGATTTGCCGGGAATGCTTTGTTAAAGATACATTGCGGTCTGTAACGAGATATCTTTGATTTTATATTCATACATATAAAATTTATTGGTCTTTTTTTTCGTCCGTCTTATCACAGAAAAAATCCAAGAGTCATCCTATCGTCTCCTTGACTATGGATTTTTCCAATGGATTTTCATTTGAAATTCACAATCTTCCTTTATAACACTTCAATTTAAAAGTTATTATCTTCCTGTTTGATTCACGATAAATTTTTATCAAGGCTGAATTTTAAACAATAAGCGTTTTGTTCTCATCAAAGAAGAATAATTCGTTTCGCGAATTTCAATACTCTTCGGCAAAAAAATGCATGAGAATTCTATTATACAATAGAACGAAGTGGTAATACTTGGCGGTACATATAAATGTATGGTATTCGTACTAATTTAAGCAGCTTAATAAAAAGGAAGCTCTTGAAAACCGCATTATTTGAGTCTTTTCTCTATATGTTGCCGATATATTCCGACTTTGTTTGATGATTTTTCAGGAAATTTCTCCGCACGCGTAGAGAGTACTCGTAAGAGCTTTCGATTCCCCGGGAAGCACATCCTTAAAGAACTTTTCCATCTATCCCCACACTAGACTCGAGATACTTGAAGTAGATTGAACAATCCTGGCGAGCGTAGCGTCGCGAGCGTTAAGCGTGATTCACGGAAGGATCAGGACGATATGATCAATGATTCGTCCCCTCCGATCTCCTCGGCACGAAGTTCGTCTAATTCGCGATTCGATGGATTCCATCCAAGATTTTCGAGATAGTATCCGTCTGTTGTAATCCCGTTGCCGAGAATTTTTTGGTCCCAGTTTGCCCACAAAAAGTTTCCAGGCGATTTAGACGCATCTATTAACGTAGATAAATGAAAGTTAATGAGTTTATTAATTGATCGAATTATAACGTGAGAAATTAACAATGAATTGGAATTACATGTGTATGATGTAATAATTAGAATTATACACACAACACATACACATTTATATACAATATAATAAAATAAATACTCGTATTTTTAATCAAAGTTGTAAATGATTTAAAAAAAAATTACGATAATTAAATGGAAATTTTACAAAACAAAATAATTCCACAATCAATTTTATAATAGACTTTCTTCTCAAAGAGTTTATGCTTAAAACATAGCTATCGAGATATTTGATGTTAACATTTCTAAATCTGCGAGAATGTCTTGAACTTTACTTGCAGCAAATTATGTTAGAATATCACAATTTTAGTACATGGTTACGGTACGTTTGCCATAACTTTAACTGAGAAATATGTTATGCATTTCCGGAATTCACGTTTCGCATACTGCGTAATTTAATAATACGCATTATTGTGATTATAATACATTCCTCATTCGTCTCGAAAATACTCGTTTTGCTAAGCTATTCCACGCTTACGAAGAACGATCGTTTTAAAATGTAGGTACAGCGCGATCCTTCGACATATCGGGGGGCCGAGCGCGCGGGACAATAGATTTCGCGGGTCGATTGGTCTAATAAGTCGAGTGGGATACGGGTCGTCTGTAATCGAAATACGACAGGTCGATTGACTCGGGATCGCGATTACGATTCGACGAACGTGTAACGCGCTACGGCGAAGCGGAACAATTGCTTAAGAGGGTGGGCAACGGCCACTAAATCTTCCGCGGAGCCGCGGGACGTTCGATCGGACTCCGCGTATGCATCAAATTTCGTTTCCAGCGCCGTGTTGTACGCCGCGCGCGCTAGGAAAAAGAAAAAAAAAACATAGTCGGGCGCGGTCGACGAGAGACAGATGGAAACGGAAATTGCGGCCAAATAGAGCGTTCGTAGCAAGATCGGGGCGAAGCGCGACGCGGCGGCTTCCCGATCGCCGATCGCCGATCGCCGCGCGCTTCGCGGCGCCGCGGCGTACGTATCGGAAATAGGAGAGAACCGAATCGTTTAATGCCGCAGTCGCTGCTGTGGCGGCAACCGTTTCGCGGAGAGCACGGGCTCGAAATTTTAGCATGCGAAACTTTTTCAATAACATCCATCCGTAATCTCTCTTCCTCTCTCTCTCCCGATAGAATAGCCCGGTCGCTCGCTTCACTCGCCTTGCTTCGGACCCCACCAGGTCGTCCAACTCTCGTCCGGCTAACGAAGACGCCGACACGATCGTCGCGGTCGCGATCGCCATCGGATAGCGGCGTAGTTATTTCCCGTGCTCTCTCCCGTGGAATTACGGGTATTATTTGCCCCTACTTCCTCTTCCCGCCCTCCTCGCCCTCGCGAATAATCAAGATTTCGATTTGGAAAATCCTCCAGGAGCTTAATAAGACCCCACGATCTACGACGTTCGTGGCTGATTGCGAAAGAAAGTTTTCGAGTTTCGGCTTGTGAAATCGAAAATAGAACACGTTCTTACGAATGTCTCGCGGGGAGTAATTCGTATCGACACAATGACGTATTACGCGGATGTTACGCGCTGTGGCGGACGTGACCCGACGCACTTCCTGCGGAGCTACGTTGCTGGAAATCAAAGTAAAAAGATGCGCCTGGATGAAACATGGAAAATTGGATAGAGAAGACGGTAGGAGAGAGAGGAATGCGGTTTCCGTACGTGTTCTAAGGTTCTTTAAAACAACGTCGTTGAAATAAAAGGCAAATAGGCAAGAAGCGCAATAAGATGAAACAAAGGTAGAGGATGACGTGAGATAGAAATGGAAATTCGAGACATCGAAATGTGCTTTCGACATTTTCGTCGAAAGTTCGTAACCGGTGGTCCTTATCTCTGTCTATATCACTGATATACACAATCCGAGATGTTTAATCAATGTTTAATTTTATGGGACAAGAATGTATTTTTACCTTCTCTTTCATAATCATAATTAATTTCTAAAGTTACAATCTGCGAGAACCTCCTTTTACTGTTTATTTGTAGAGAGGACTTTGTTTCTCTCCTACTAGGAGTTTAATTTTAAAGTTTAATTTAAGTTTTAATACCAGAATATCCAATTCTTGCCATATATATACGGAAAGCAACTTCGTAAAGGAACCCGCAGCCGAAAGAGGTAACGCACGACCACTACGACATCTTGCCACGTGCGAAAAATATCGGATTATCGGCGACTTTGACAGAAATGGGTGTATATATCGCGCTCGGAGAACTAACTCCCTGCGATTTCATTCGGCAGATGCCGAATGACTCTCTCTCTGTAAAACGTGCTTTACGACAACGCAGGTGGGTGAGGATTCCTATCCGTCTTCGGCACTTCCGGCGGAGAAATGAACCTTGAACTCACCTACGAGGACGAGACGCACCGACGACGACGATGACGACGACGACGATGACGCTCGATTCGTTCATTAAATTACTTACAAGTTGCCAGAGTCGCGGTTCACCGCCGCCGCCTCCGTGTACGACTCGTCGAGGAAGTCGGTTAAATCGTATAGTAAAGAGAAAGAGAGAGAAAGAAGACTGAGAGGCGAGACGAAATAAGACGAGAGAAATAAGAAAAAAAGGAAGAAGAGCGAAAAGAAATAGACGCCTTGTGAATAGCAGGATGTGAACGAAACGAACGAGCTCTTGGGAGAGCCGGCCGCGCGAATGAGTGTGTAAGGAGCGTGGGACTGTGATTGTTCAGCCGGGGCTCCCCCCGTCTCGCCTCGCCCACCACGCTTTTTGCGGAAATGACGACGACGTGCGTCGTGCTAATAACATTGCCTTTCAGCGTAGCGCGCGGCCGGGTTTCGGGGATCCTTTTTCGGAAACTCCAGGGAAGACCTCTGCGCGCCCCGTGTCTTCTTTGGCCGTCGCGTCGCGTTGCGCGCGCGGTTGCATTTCGCGATGTAACGCGGCGTAAAGAGACGATGTGTCTGGCGGTATTACGTTGCGCTGGAGCTATGAAAATTAGTACAGCGAGTTTGCCGTGGGACAGGGAGAAAATTAATATAACCTCTAAAAACGGGA